>NC_088242.1:2255639-2263139 GCF_036934945.1 Oncorhynchus masou masou
TTTTTTCTTTTTCTTCAGCCCTTTCCCAGCTTTCATGAATCTAGGGTCTTTCTATACATATATGCCACATATTATTACACCCTCCTCTCTCTCTCTCCCACTTGTTCTGTGGTGGGTGAGCAGAACAAGTGATTTCTAGGATGCCTTTCTAGCGGGCTGCTGAAATAATACTTATCTTCTCTCTCTCCTCTTCTCTTCTCTTCTCTCTTCTTCTTCTTCGGTCTTTAAGCCACGACATTCCTTAAAGTGCCAGTGCCTCTACCTCCTAATAATACATATGCTTTGGTTGTTGGAGTCACAAGCCACTACATCAGAAAGCAGAAAGCCCTACCTCAGGCCGATAACACAGGTTTACTAGGCCGGCCAACATAAGTTTTGAAAGCTTGCTTATCACAACAAAATATCTTTATCCACTTCGCTCTATTATTATTGAGCGCCCAACGCCAGGCATCACGCTTCTTCTTCTTCTTCTTCTTCTTAAACTGGCGGAAAAAGCAGAAGAAATCTAAGGGCAGAGCTTTTTTTTGTGTACAGAAAAGTTTGTGTGTGTGTGTGCAAGAAAAAAGTGTGTGAAGAAAAAGTTTCTTTCTCTTGTGACGGTGTTATGGAGTCTAAAGGCCCAGTGTCCCCCCCCACCTCCCGTTTCTACCCCTACGCCCCTCTCTCCCTCTCCCTTCTCTTCCTCACTCTCCTGTTTCACTCCCTTATCACACCTTTCCCGCTTTCTCCTCTACCCCCTGCTTCTACTCTTATCACGCTCTTCTTTCTTTCTAATTCTGTAAGCTCATTTCTTCGACACGCTTTTCTTTCCTCTCTTTCCTTTTTCTTTTCTTTCTCTTCTTCTCTTTCTTTCTTTCTTTTCTCTCTTTCTTTCTCTTTCTCTTTCTTCTTCTTTCTTTTCTTCTCTTTTCTTCTTCTTTCTTCTCTTTTCCTTTCCTTTCTTCTTCTTTCTTTTCTTTCTTTCTTTCCTTTCTTTCTTCTCTTTCTCTTCTTCTTCCTTTCTTCTTCTTTTCTCTTCTTCCTTTCTTCTCTTTCTTCTTCTTTCTTTCTCTTTTCTTTCTTCTTTCTTCTTTCTTCTTTTCTTCTTCTTCTTTCTTTCTTTCTTTCTCTTCTCTTCTCTTTCTTTCTTCTTCTTTCTTTTCCTTCCTTCTTCCTTTTCCTTCTTACTTCTCCCCATCTCTCTTCTTCTTCTTCCTCTTCTAGCTTCATATCATTCTTTCTCTTTCTTTTCTTTCTTTTCTTTTCTTTCTTTTTCTTTCTTTCTTTCTTTTCTTTTCTTTCTTTCTTTCTTTCTTTCTTTTCTTTTCTTTTCTTTTCTTTCTTTTCTTCTTTCTTTCCTTTTTCTTCTTTTCTTTCTTTCTTCTTTTTTTCTTTCTTTCTTTTCTTCTTTCTTTCTTCTTTCTTCTTCTTTCTTCTTTTTCTTTCTTCTTTTCTTCTTTCTCGCAAAGTTTTTTTTTTTCTTTTTTTTTATTTTTTTTTATTTTTTTTTTTATTTTTATTTTTTTTTTTTATTTTTACTTTTTTTATTTTTTTTTTTTTTGTTTTCATTTTTTTTTTTTATTTTTCTTTTTTATTATCTTTTTTTTTATTTTTTTTACTTTTTTTTTTATTTCTTTTTTTATTTTTTTTTTATTTTTTTTTTTATTTACTTTTTTTATATTTTTTTTTTATTTTTTTTATTCTTTTTTTATTTTTTTCTTTTTATTTTTTTTATTTTTCTTTTTTTTCTTTTTTTTTACTTTTTTTTTTATTTTTTTTTTTTATTTTTCTTTCTTTTTTTTATATTTTTTTTTTTTTTTTTTTTTTTTTTTTTATTTTTTTTTTTTTTATTTTTTTTCTTTTTCTTTTTTTTTATTTCTTTCTTTTCTTTTTTTATTTTTTTTTTTTATTTTTTTTTTTATTTTTCATTTTTCTTATTTTATTTTACTTTTTTATTTTTTTTTTTTTATTTTTTTTTTTTTTTATTTTTTTACTTTTTTTTTTATTTTTTTTTTTTTATTTTTCCTTTTTTTTTTTTTTTTTATTTTTACTTTTTTTTTTTACGTTTTTTTTTTATTTTTCTTTTTTTTTTATTTTTTTTTTTTATTTTTTTTTCTTTTTTTTTTATTTTTTTTTTTTTTTTATTTTTTTTTTTTTTTTTTTATTTTTTTTTTTTTTACTTTATTTTTTTTATTTTTTTTACTTTTTTTTTTATTTTTTTTTACTTTTTTTTATTTTTATTTACTTTTTTTTTTTTCTTTTTTTTTTCTTTTTTTTTGATCTTTTTTTTTTATTTATTTTTTTTTTCTTTTTTTTATTTTTTTATTTTTTTTTTATTTTCATTTTCTTTTTTTTCTTTTTTTTTCTTTCTTTTTCTTTTTTCGACATGCTTCTCTCCTCTCCTCTCTTCTCCCTCTCCTCTCCTTCTCTCTCCTCTCCCTCCTCTCCCTCTCCTCCTCCTCCTCCCTCTCCTCCCTCCACACCCCTCCCATCCTGTTCATGGTAGAGCAGAACAAGGATTTCCCCAGGGATGCCCTTCCTAGCGGGCTGCTGAAAACAACACTCACCATCTCCCTCTCCTCTCCTCTCCCTCTCCTCTCCCTCTCCCTCTCCTCTCCCTCTCCTCTCTCTCTCCTCTCCTCTCCCTCTACTCCCTCCACACCCATCCCATCCTGTTCGCGGCTGACTGACTGGCTGGCTGACTAAATGGCTGGCTGGCTGACTAAATGTCTGGCTGGCTGACTAAATGTCTGGCTGGCTGACTAAATGGCTGGCTGACTGACTAAATGTCTGGCTGGCTGACTAAATGGCTGGCTGGCTGACTAAATGGCTGGCTGGCTGACTAAATGGCTGGCTGGCTGACTAAATGTCTGGCTGGCTGACTAAATGTCTGGCTGGCTGACTAAATGTCTGGCTGGCTGACTAAATAGGTGGCTGCTGGACAACTACTGCACCGATTGTGTCCATGACTTAGCTCTCACATCTGGCTGACTCCCCCCCCCCCCCCCCACTCCTCCCTACTCGCTCCTCCTCTCATCCCTTGCTGGTGAGAATAGAGCTGCAGAATGGCCAGACAGAGATAACTACTGACTCTATAGCTCAGGGCACATGTCTCCGTCTCAAAACATTACCAGCCACCAAATCCTTGTTGTTACCTCAATTCCATTAATTATGGGCCGGACATTATGGGCCGGACATTATGGGCCGGACATTATGGACCGGACATTATGGACCGGACATTATGGGCCGGACATTATGGACCGGACATTATGGACCGGACATTATGGGCCGGACATTATGGACCGGACATTAATTATGGGCCGGACATTATGGGCCGGACATTATGGACCGGACATTATGGACCGGACATTATGGGCCGGACATTATGGGCCGGGCATTATGGGCCGGGCATTAATTATGGGCCGGACATTAATTATGGACCGGACATTATGGGCCGGACATTATGGACCGGACATTATGGGCCGGACATTAATTATGGACCGGACATTATGGGCCGGACATTATGGACCGGACATTATGGGCCGGGCATTAATTATGGACCGGACATTATGGACCGGACATTATGGGCCGGACATTAATTATGGGCCGGACATTATGGGCCGGACATTATGGGCCGGACATTAATTATGGGCCGGACATTATGGGCCGGACATTAATTATGGGCCGGACATTATGGGCCGGACATTATGGGCCGGACATTATGGGCCGGACATTAATTATGGGCCGGACATTAATTATGGACCGGACATTATGGGCCGGACATTATGGGCCGGACATTAATTATGGGCCGGACATTAATTATGGGCCGGACATTATGGGCCGGACATTAATTATGGGCCGGACATTATGGGCCGGACATTAATTATGGGCCGGACATTATGGGCCGGACATTATGGGCCGGACATTATGGGCCGGACATTAATTATGGGCCGGACATTAATTATGGGCCGGACATTAATTATGGGCCGGACATTATGGGCCGGACATTAATTATGGGCCGGACATTATGGGCCGGACATTAATTATGGGCCGGACATTAATTATGGACCGGACATTATGGGCCGGACATTAATTATGGTCCGGACATTATGGGCCGGACATTAATTATGGGCCGGACATTATGGGCCGGACATTATGGGCCGGACATTAATTATGGACCGGACATTATGGGCCGGACATTATGGACCGGACATTATGGGCCGGACATTAATTATGGGCCGGACATTATGGGCCGGACATTATGGGCCGGACATTATGGGCCGGACATTCAGGGCCGGACATTAATTATGGGCCGGACATTAATTATGGGCCGGACATTATGGGCCGGACATTATGGGCCGGACATTAATTATGGACCGGACATTATGGGCCGGACATTATGGACCGGACATTATGGGCCGGACATTATGGACCGGACATTATGGGCCGGACATTAATTATGGACCGGACATTATGGGCCGGACATTATGGACCGGACATTATGGGCCGGACATTATGGGCGGACATTATGGGCCGGACATTATGGGCCGGACATTAATTATGGGCCGGACATTAATTATGGACCGGACATTATGGGCCGGACATTATGGACCGGACATTATGGGCCGGACATTAATTATGGACCGGACATTATGGGCCGGACATTAATTATGGGCCGGACATTATGGGCCGGACATTATGGGCCGGACATTAATTATGGGCCGGGCATTATGGGCCGGGCATTATGGGCCGGACATTATGGGCCGGACATTAATTATGGGCCGGACATTATGGGCCGGACATTAATTATGGGCCAGACATTAATTATGGGCCGGACATTATGGGCCGGACATTAATTATGGGCCGGACATTATGGGCCGGACATTAATTATGGTCCGGACATTATGGGCCGGACATTAATTATGGGCCGGACATTATGGGCCGGACATTAATTATGGGCCGGACATTATGGGCCGGACATTATGGACCGGACATTATGGGCCGGACATTAATTATGGTCCGGACATTATGGGCCGGACATTAATTATGGGCCGGACATTATGGACCGGACATTATGGGCCGGACATTAATTATGGTCCGGACATTATGGGCCGGACATTAATTATGGGCCGGACATTAATTATGGTCCGGACATTATGGGCCGGACATTAATTATGGGCCGGACATTATGGGCCGGACATTAATTATGGACCGGACATTATGGGCCGGACATTATGGACCGGACATTATGGGCCGGACATTAATTATGGACCGGACATTATGGGCCGGACATTATGGACCGGACATTATGGGCCGGACATTATGGGCCGGACATTATGGGCCGGACATTATGGGCCGGACATTAATTATGGGCCGGACATTAATTATGGACCGGACATTATGGGCCGGACATTATGGACCGGACATTATGGGCCGGACATTAATTATGGACCGGACATTATGGGCCGGACATTAATTATGGGCCGGACATTATGGGCCGGACATTATGGGCCGGACATTAATTATGGGCCGGGCATTATGGGCCGGACATTATGGGCCGGACATTAATTATGGACCGGACATTATGGGCCGGACATTAATTATGGGCCGGACATTAATTATGGACCGGACATTATGGGCCGGACATTAATTATGGGCCGGACATTATGGACCGGACATTATGGGCCGGACATTAATTATGGGCCGGGCATTATGGACCGGACATTATGGGCCGGACATTAATTATGGACCGGACATTATGGGCCGGACATTAATTATGGGCCGGACATTATGGGCCGGACATTAATTATGGGCCGGGCATTATGGACCGGACATTATGGGCCGGGCATTATGGGCCGGACATTAATTATGGGCCGGACATTAATTATGGGCCGGACATTAATTATGGGCCGGACATTATGGGCCGGACATTAATTATGGGCCAGACATTAATTATGGGCCGGACATTATGGGCCGGACATTAATTATGGGCCGGACATTATGGGCCGGACATTAATTATGGGCCGGACATTAATTATGGACCGGACATTATGGGCCGGACATTAATTATGGTCCGGACATTATGGGCCGGACATTAATTATGGGCCGGACATTATGGGCCGGACATTAATTATGGACCGGACATTATGGGCCGGACATTATTGCCGGACATTATGGGCCGGACATTAATTATGGACCGGACATTATGGGCCGGACATTATGGGCCGGACATTATGGGCCGGACATTATGGGCCGGACATTAATTATGGGCCGGACATTAATTATGGACCGGACATTATGGGCCGGACATTATGGACCGGACATTATGGGCCGGACATTACATTTATGGACCGGACATTATGGGCCGGACATTAATTATGGGCCGGACATTATGGGCCGGACATTATGGGCCGGACATTAATTATGGGCCGGGCATTATGGGCCGGACATTATGGGCCGGACATTAATTATGGGCCGGACATTATGGGCCGGACATTATGGGCCGGACATTAATTATGGGCCGGACATTATGGGCCGGACATTATGGGCCGGACATTAATTATGGGCCGGACATTAATTATGGGCCGGACATTAATTATGGGCCGGACATTAATTATGGGCCGGACATTATGGTCCGGACATTAATTATGGGCCGGACATTAATTATGGGCCGGACATTATGGGCCGGACATTAATTATGGTCCGGACATTAATTATGGGCCGGACATTAATTATGGGCCGGACATTCATTATGGGCCGGACATTATGGGCCGAACATTAATTATGGGCCGGACATTAATTATGGGCCGGACATTAATTATGGGCCGGACATTAATTATGGGCCGGACATTAATTATGGGCCGGACATTATGGGCCGGACATTAATTATGGTCCGGACATTAATTATGGGCCGGACATTAATTATGGTCCGGACATTAATTATGGTCCGAACATTCATTATGGGCCGGACATTAATTATGGGCCGGACATTAATTATGGGCCGGACATTAATTATGGTCCGGACATTAATTATGGTCCGAACATTAATTATGGGCCGGACATTAATTATGGGCCGGACATTAATTATGGGCCGGACATTATGGGTCGGACATTATGGGCCGGACATTATGGGCCGGACATTATGGGCCGGACATTAATTATGGGCCGGACATTATGGGTCGGACATTATGGGCCGGACATTATGGGCCGGACATTATGGGCCGGACATTAATTATGGGCCGGACATTATGGGTCGGACATTATGGGCCGGACATTAATTATGGGCCGGACATTAATTATGGGCCGGACATTATGGGTCGGACATTATACCTGCAGTACCGAAGAAAAACTGTAGGAGCAGTCGAAAACGTGGCTCTTTGCCATCTCCCCCCTTCCCTTGCACTCCCCCCAGCTCAACCTCTCTCCCCTGGCTGGGCCATCATGCTGGGGTTATCCCAAGCGAGGGTGACACACACACACACACACACACACACACACACACACACACACACACACACACAC
>NC_088242.1:2268139-2342888 GCF_036934945.1 Oncorhynchus masou masou
AGAATAACATGTTACCGTATAACTGAGGTAAAATAACATGTTACCGTTTAACTGAGGTAGAATAACATGTTACCGTATAACTGAGGTAAAATAACATGTTACCGTTTAACTGAGGTAGAATAACATGTTACCGTATAACTGAGGTAAAATAACATGTTACTGTATAACTGAGGTAAAATAACATGTATGTTACCGTTTAACTGAGGTAGAATAACATGTTACCGTATAACTGAGGTAAAATAACATGTTACTGTTTAACTGAGGTAAAATAACATGTTACCGTTTAACTGAGGTAGAATAACATGTTACCGTTTAACTGAGGTAGAATAACATGTTACCGTTTAACTGAGGTAAAATAACATGTTACCGTATAACTGAGGTAGAATAACATGTTACCGTTTAACTGAGGTAAAATAACATGTTACCGTTTAACTGAGGTAAAATAACATGTTACCGTTTAACTGAGGTAAAATAACATGTTACCGTTTAACTGAGGTAGAATAACATGTTACCGTTTAACTGAGGTAAAATAACATGTATGTTACCGTTTAACTGAGGTAAAATAACATGTATGTTACCGTTTAACTGTGGTAAAATAACATGTTACCGTTTAACTGAGGTAAAATAACATGTATGTTACCGTTTAACTGAGGTAAAATAACATGTTACCGTTTAACTGAGGTAAAATAACATGTATGTTACCGTTTAACTGAGGTAAAATAACATGTTACCGTTTAACTGAGGTAAAATAACATGTTACCGTTTAACTGAGGTAAAATAACATGTTACCGTATAACTGAGGTAAAATAACATGTTACCGTTTAACTGAGGTAAAATAACATGTTACCGTTTAACTGAGGTAAAATAACATGTTACCGTTTAACATGTACGTTACTGTATAAAATGTATGCCACATATCATAGGCCATACACCCTTTCAATTCCTGTGAAACAATCGAGGCTACAAGACGGTCTGTAGCTGAGCACTACTCTACACTACTGCACTCCTGCACTCTACACTACTGCACTCGACTCTACTGCACTCTACTGCACTCTACACTACTGCACTCCTGCACTCTACACTACTGCACTCGACTCTACTGCACTCTACTGCACTCTACTGCACTCTACTGCACTCTACACTACTGCACTCTACTGCACTCTACACTACTGCACTCTACACTACTGCACTCGACTCTACTGCACTCTACACTAGTGCACTCGACTCTACTGCACTCTACTCTACTGCACTCTACTCTACTGCACTCTACACTACTGCACTCTACACTACTGCACTCTACACTACTGCACTCTACACTACTGCACTCTACTGCACTCTACACTACTGCACTCTACTGCACTCTACACTACTGCACTCTCCTGCACTCTACACTACTGCACTCTCCTGCAATCTACACTACTGCACTCTCCTGCACTCTACACTACTGCACTCTACTGCACTCTACACTACTGCAATCTACACTACTGCACTCTCCTGCACTCTACACTACTGCACTCTACTGCACTCTACACTACTGCAATCTACACTACTGCACTCTACTGCACTCTACACTACTGCACTCTACTGCACTCTACACTACTGCACTCTACACTACTGCACTCTCCACTACTGCACTCTACACTACTGCACTCTCCTGCACTCTACACTACTGCACTCTCCTGCACTCTACACTACTGCACTCTCCTGCACTCTACACTACTGCACTCTACACTACTGCACTCTACACTACTGCACTCTCCTGCACTCTACACTACTGCACTCTCCTGCACTCCACACTACTGAACTCTACTGCACTCTACACTACTGCACTCTACTCTACTGCACTCTACACTACTGCACTCTACACTACTGCACTCTACACTACTGCACTCTACACTACTGCACTCTACACTACTGCACTCTACACTACTGCACTCTACTCTACTGCACTCTACACTACTGCACTCTACACTACTGCACTCTACACTACTGCACTCTACTCTACTGCACTCTACTCTACTGCACTCTACTCTACTGCACTCTACTCTACTGCACTCTACTCTACTCTACAAGGCCAGAGAGAGAGGGGAGAGGAGAGAGGGAAAGAAGAGAGAAGGCCAGAGAGAGGGGAGAGGAGAGAGGGAAAGAAGAGACAAGGCCAGAGAGAGAGGGGAGAGGAGAGAGGGAAAGAAGAGAGAAGGCCAGAGAGAGAGGGGAGAGGAGAGAGGGAAAGAAGAGAGAAGGCCAGAGAGAGATGGGAGAGGGAAAGAAGAGAGAGGGGAGAGGAGAGAAGGCCAGAGAGAGAGGGGAGAGGAGAGAGGAGAGATGGGAGAGGGAAAAAAGAGAGAAGGCCAGAGAGAGGGGAGAGGAGAGATGGGAGAGGGAAAGAAGAGAGAAGGCCAGAGAGTGGGGAGAGGAGAGATGGGAGAGGGAAAGAATAGACAAGGCCAGAGAGAGAGTGGAGAGGGGAGAGGGAAAGAAGAGAGAAGGCCAGAGAGAGAGAGGGGAGAGGGAAAGAAGAGAGAAGGCCAGAGAGAGAGGAGAGGAGAGATGGGAGAGGGAAAGAAGAGACAGGGCCAGAGATAGAGGAGAGGAGAGATGGGAGAGGGAAAGAAGAGAGAAGGCCAGAGAGAGGGGAGAGGAGAGAGGGAAAGAAGAGAGAAGGCCAGAGAGAGGGGAGAGGAGAGATGGGAGAGGGAAAGAAGAGACAGGGCCAGAGATAGAGGAGAGGAGAGATGGGAGAGGGAAAGAAGAGACAGGGCCAGAGATAGAGGAGAGGAGAGATGGGAGAGGGAAAGAAGAGAGAAGGCCAGAGAGAGAGAGAGGGGAGAGGAGAGAGGGAAAGAAGAGAGAAGGCCAGAGAGAGGGGAGAGGAGAGATGGGAGAGGGAAAGAAGAGACAGGGCCAGAGATAGAGGAGAGGAGAGATGGGAGAGGGAAAGAAGAGACAGGGCCAGAGAGAGAGAGAGGGGAGAGGGGAGAGGGAAAGAAGAGAGAAGGCCAGAGAGAGAGGAGAGGAGAGATGGGAGAGGGAAAGAAGAGAGAAGGCCAGAGAGAGGGGAGAGGAGAGATGGGAGAGGGAAAGAAGAGAGAATGCCAGAGAGAGAGGGGAGAGGAGAGAGGAGAGAGGGAAAGAAGAGAGAAGGCCAGAGAGAGATGGGAGAGGAGAGAGGAGAGAGGGAAAGAAGAGAGAAGGCCAGAGAGAGAGGGGAAAGGAGAGATGGGAGATGGAAAGAAGAGAGAAGGCCAGAGAGAGATGGGAGAGGAGAGATGGGAGAGGGAAAGAAGAGAGAAGGCCAGAGAGAGATGGGAGAGGGGAGAGGGAAAGAAGAGAGAAGGTCAGAGAGAGAGGGGAGAGGAGAGAGGGAAAGAAGAGACAAGGCCAGAGAGAGAAGGGAGAGGAGAGAGGGAAAGAAGAGAGAAGGCCAGAGAGAGGGGAGAGGAGAGAGGGGAGAGGGAAAGAAGAGAGAAGGCCAGAGGGAGAGGAGAGAGGGAAAGAAGAGAGAAGGCCAGAGAGAGAGGGGGAGAGGAGAGAGGGAAAGAGAGAAGGCCAGAGAGAGGGGAGAGGAGAGAGGGGAGAGGGAAAGAAGAGAGAAGGCCAGAGAGAGAGGGGAGAGGAGAGAGGGAAAGAGAGAAGGCCAGAGAGAGAAGGGAGAGGAGAGATGGGAGAGGAAAAGAAGAGAGAGGGGAGAGGAGAGAAGGCCAGAGAGAGAGGGGAGAGGAGAGAGGAGAGAGGGAAAGAAGAGACAAGGCCAGAGAGAGAGGGGAGAGGAGAGAGGGGAGAGGGAAAGAAGAGACAAGGCCAGAGAGAGAGGGAGAGGAGAGATGGGAGAGGGAAAGAAGAGAGAAGGCCAGAGAGAGGGGAGAGGAGAGATGGGAGAGGGAAAGAAGAGAGAAGGCCAGAGAGAGAGGGGGAGAGGGAAAGAAGAGACAAGGCCAGAGAGAGGGGAGAGGAGAGATGGGAGAGGGAAAGAAGAGACAAGGCCAGAGAGAGAGGGAGAGGAGAGAGGGAAAGAAGAGAGAAGGCCAGAGAGAGGGGAGAGGAGAGATGGGAGAGGGAAAGAAGAGAGAAGGCCAGAGAGAGGGGAGAGGAGAGATGGGAGAGGGAAAGAAGAGACAGGGCCAGAGAGAGAGGAGAGGAGAGATGGGAGAGGGAAAGAAGAGACAAGGCCAGAGAGAGAGGGGAGAGGAGATGGGAGAAGGAAATAAGAGACAAGGCCAGAGAGAGAGGAGAGGAGAGATGGGAGAGGGAAAGAAGAGACAAGGCCAGAGAGAGAGGGGAGAGGAGATGGGAGAAGGAAAGAAGAGACAAGGCCAGAGAGAGAGGGGAGAGGAGAGATGGGAGAGGGAAAGAAGAGACAGGGCCAGAGAGAGGGGAGAGGAGAGATGGGAGAGGGAAAGAAGAGACAGGGCCAGAGAGAGAGGAGAGGAGAGATGGCAGAGGGAAAGAAGAGACAAGGCCAGAGAGAGAGGGGAGAGGAGATGGGAGAAGGAAAGAAGAGACAAGGCCAGAGAGAGAGGGGAGAGGAGATGGGAGAGGCAAAGAAGGGACAAGGCAAGAGAGAGAGGGGAGAGGAGAGATGGGAGAGGGAAAGAAGAGACAAGGCCAGAGAGAGAAGGGAGAGGAGAGATGGGAGAGGGAACGAAGAGAGAAGGCCAGAGAGAGATGAGAGATGAGAGAGGGAAAGAAGAGAGAAGGCCAGAGAGAGAGGGGAGAGGAGAGATGGGAGAGGGAAAGAAGAGAGAAGGCCAGAGAGAGAGGGAGAGGAGAGAGGGAAAGAAGAGAGAAGGCCAGAGAGAGAGGGAGAGGAGAGAGGGAAAGAAGAGAGAAGGCCAGAGAGAGAGGGAGAGGAGAGATGGAAAGAAGAGAGAAGGCCAGAGAGAGAGGGGAGAGGAGAGAGGGAAAGAAGAGAGAAGGCCAGAGAGAGAGGGGAGAGGAGAGAGGGAAAGAAGAGACAAGGCCAGAGAGAGAGGGGAGAGGAGATGGGAGAAGGAAAGAAGAGACAAGGCCAGAGAGAGAGGGGAGAGGAGATGGGAGAGGCAAAGAAGGGACAAGGCAAGAGAGAGAGGGGAGAGGAGAGATGGGAGAGGGAAAGAAGAGACAAGGCCAGAGAGAGAAGGGAGAGGAGAGATGGGAGAGGGAACGAAGAGAGAAGGCCAGAGAGAGATGAGAGATGAGAGAGGGAAAGAAGAGAGAAGGCCAGAGAGAGAGGGGAGAGGAGAGATGGGAGAGGGAAAGAAGAGAGAAGGCCAGAGAGAGAGGGGAGAGGAGAGAGGGAAAGAAGAGAGAAGGCCAGAGAGAGAGGGGAGAGGAGAGAGGGAAAGAAGAGAGAAGGCCAGAGAGAGAGGGGAGAGGAGAGAGGGAAAGAAGAGAGAAGGCCAGAGAGAGAGGGAGAGGAGAGAGGGAAAGAAGAGAGAAGGCCAGAGAGAGAGGGGAGAGGAGAGAGGGAAAGAAGAGACAAGGCCAGAGAGAGAGGGGAGAGGAGATGGGAGAAGGAAAGAAGAGACAAGGCCAGAGAGAGAGATTGGAGAGGAGAGAGGGAAAGAAGAGAGAAGGCCAGAGAGAGAGGGGAGAGGAGAGAGGGAAAGAAGAGACAAGGCCAGAGAGAGAGGGAGAGGAGAGAGGAAAGAAGAGAGAAGGCCAGAGAGAGAGGGAGAGAGGAGAGAGGGAAAGAAGAGACAAGGCCAGAGAGAGAGGGGAGAGGAGAGAGGGAAAGAAGAGAGAAGGCCAGAGAGAGAGGGAGAGGAGAGAGGGAAAGAAGAGACAAGGCCAGAGAGAGAGGGGGAGAGGAGATGGGAGAAGGAAAGAAGAGACAAGGCCAGAGAGAGAGGGGAGAGGAGATGGGAGAGGCAAAGAAGGGACAAGGCAAGAGAGAGAGGGGAGAGGAGAGATGGGAGAGGGAAAGAAGAGACAAGGCCAGAGAGAGAAGGGAGAGGAGAGATGGGAGAGGGAACGAAGAGAGAAGGCCAGAGAGAGATGAGAGATGAGAGAGGGAAAGAAGAGAGAAGGCCAGAGAGAGAGGGGAGAGGAGAGATGGGAGAGGGAAAGAAGAGAGAAGGCCAGAGAGAGAGGGGAGAGGAGAGAGGGAAAGAAGAGAGAAGGCCAGAGAGAGAGGGGGGAGAGGAGAGAGGGAAAGAAGAGAGAAGGCCAGAGAGAGAGGGGAGAGGAGAGAGGGAAAGAAGAGAGAAGGCCAGAGAGAGAGGGAGAGGAGAGAGGGAAAGAAGAGAGAAGGCCAGAGAGAGAGGGGAGAGGAGAGAGGGAAAGAAGAGACAAGGCCAGAGAGAGAGGGGAGAGGAGATGGGAGAAGGAAAGAAGAGAGAAGGCCAGAGAGAGAGGGGAGAGGAGAGAGGGAAAGAAGAGAGAAGGCCAGAGAGAGAGGGGAGAGGAGAGAGGGAAAGAAGAGACAAGGCCAGAGAGAGAGGGGAGGGAGAGAGGGAAAGAAGAGAGAAGGCCAGAGAGAGGGGAGAGGAGAGAGGGGAGAGGGAAAGAAGAGAGAAGGCCAGAGAGAGGGGAGAGGAGAGAGGGGAGAGGGAAAGAAGAGAGAAGGCCAGAGAGAGGGGAGAGGAGAGAGGGGAGAGGAGAGAGGGGAGGAGAGAGGGGAGAGGAGAGAGGGAAAGAAGAGAGAAGGCCAGAGAGAGGGGGAGAGGAGAGAGGGAGAGGGAAAGAAGAGAGAAGGCCAGAGAGAGGGGGAGAGGAGAGAGGGGAGAGGGAAAGAAGAGAGAAGGCCAGAGAGAGGGGAGAGGAGAGAGGGGAGAGGGAAAGAAGAGAGAAGGCCAGAGAGAGGGGAGAGGAGATGGGAGAAGGAAAGAAGAGAGAAGGCCAGAGAGAGAGGGGAGAGGAGAGAGGGAAAGAAGAGAGAAGGCCAGAGAGAGAGGGGAGAGGAGAGAGGGAAAGAAGAGAGAAGGCCAGAGAGAGAGGGGGATAGGCACAGCAGAAGCACATGGTTTGCACCATCATTAGCAATGGCAGTAAAAGGGAAGGGGGAAACCTATTTATTTATATTGAACCTTTAAATTTAACTCACCAAGTCAGTTAAGACCTAATTCTGATTTACAAGGACGGCCTCCTGGGGGGACAGGGATTAAAAATAACAAATATAAAAATATAGGACAACACACACACACATCACGACTGGAGACACAACACGACATAAAGAGAGACCTAAGACGACAACATAGCAAGACAGCAACAACACATGACATCACCTAGTCAGTTGTACAACGGTATGCATTCAACCGAAACGTGTCTCCCTCATTTAACCCAACACCTCTGAATCAGTGAGGTGCAGAGGGGGGTAAAGGGCTGCCTTAAAATTCGACATCCCACGTCTTCGGCACCACGGGGAACAGTGGGTTAACTGTCTCGCTCAGGGGAACAGTGGGTTAACTGTCTCGCTCAGGGGAACAGTGGGTTAACTGCCTCGCTCAGGGGAACAGTGGGTTAACTGCCACGCTCAGGGGAACAGTGGGTTAACTGCCTCGCTCAGGGGAACAGTGGGTTAACTGCCACGCTCAGGGGAACAGTGGGTTAACTGTCTCGCTCAGGGGAACAGTGGGTTAACTGCCACGCTCAGGGGAACAGTGGGTTAAACTGCTTCGCTCAGGGGAACAGTGGGTTAACTGTCTTGGTGCTGATGTCTACCATTATAGCCCAGCATCTACTGAAAGGTGCTGATGTCTACCATTATAGCCCAGCTTCTACTGAAAGGTGCTGATGTCTACCATTATAGCCCAGCTTCTACTGAAAGGTGCTGATGTCTACCATTATAGCCCAGCTTCTACTGAAAGGTGCTGATGTCTACCATTATAGCCCAGCTTCTACTGAAAGGTGCTGATGTCTACCATTATAGCCCAGCTTCTACTGAAAGGTGCTGATGTCTACCATTATAGCCCAGCTTCTACTGAAAGGTGCCATTATAGCCCAGCTTCTACTGAAAGGTGCTGATGTCTACCATTATAGCCCAGCTTCTACTGAAAGGTGCTGATGTCTACCATTATAGTCCAGCTTCTACTGAAAGGTGCTGATGTCTACCATTATAGCCCAGCTTCTACTGAAAGGTGCTGATGTCTACCATTATAGTCCAGCTTCTACTGAAAGGTGCTGATGTCTACCATTATAGCCCAGCTTCTACTGAAAGGTGCCATTATAGCCCAGCTTCTACTGAAAGGTGCTGATGTCTACCATTATAGCCCAGCTTCTACTGAAAGGTGCTGATGTCTACCATTATAGTCCAGCTTCTACTGAAAGGTGCTGATGTCTACCATTATAGCCCAGCTTCTACTGAAAGGTGCCATTATAGCCCAGCATCTACTGAAAGGTGCTGATGTCTACCATTATAGTCCAGCTTCTACTGAAAGGTGCTGATGTCTACCATTATAGCCCAGCATCTACTGAAAGGTGCTGATGTCTACCATTATAGCCCAGCTTCTACTGAAAGGTGCTGATGTCTACCATTATAGCCCAGCTTCTACTGAAAGGTGCTGATGTCTACCATTATATCCCAGCTTCTACTGAAAGGTGCCATTATAGCCCAGCTACTGTACTAACCAGATTACGTCGAGATCAGTCTGGCTGCTATCTATCTACAGCTAAACACTTTTAGATACAAAATGAGGAAATCCAGTTCATTTCAGTTACATTGATGGTCAGAGTTTCCTAAGTTCTGCTATGATTCCATCAACAACAACAACAACAACAACAAACACATTGCTACTAGAAGCTGAGAGGTCACCTTTAGAGGTCATACAGAACCCAGCCAGGATAATAACCGGTTTAGAGGTCATACAGAACCCAGCCAGGATAATAACCGGTTTAGAGGTCATACAGAACCCAGCCAGGATAATAACCGGTTTAGAGGTCATACAGAACCCAGCCAGGATAATAACCGGTTTAGAGGTCATACAGAACCCAGCCAGGATAATAACAGGTTTAGAGGTCATACAGAACCCAGCCAGGATAATAACCGGTTTAGAGGTCATACAGAACCCAGCCAGGATAATAACAGGTTTAGAGGTCATACAGAACCCAGCCAGGATAATAACCAGTTTAGAGGTCATACAGAACCCAGCCAGGATAATAACCGGTTTAGAGGTCATACAGAACCCAGCCAGGATAATAACCGGTTTAGAGGTCATACAGAACCCAGCCAGGATAATAACCGGTTTAGAGGTCATACAGAACCCAGCCAGGATAATAACCGGTTTAGAGGTCATACAGAACCCAGCCAGGATAATAACCGGTTTAGAGGTCATACAGAACCCAGCCAGGATAATAACCGGCTTAGAGGTCACACAGAACCCAGCCAGGATAATAACCGGTTTAGAGGTCATACAGAACCCAGCCAGGATAATAACCGGTTTAGAGGTCATACAGAACCCAGCCAGGATAATAACCGGTTTAGAGGTCATACAGAACCCAGCCAGGATAATAACCGGTTTAGAGGTCATACAGAACCCAGCCAGGATAATAACCGGTTTAGAGGTCATACAGAACCCAGCCAGGATAATAACAGGTTTAGAGGTCATACAGAACCCAAATACTTTCTAAACTGATTGAAGAGACTTCTTGAGATGAGGTCAACTAAATAAATGAGGGAGGGTTCCAGTTTGAATAGGTGAGATAGAAACTGGACTCTTTTGGTAGAGATGGGAAAAGACGAGCCCATTTGGATCTCAAATGGAAACCCTATTCTAAAGCTGGACGCAATGGACCAAAATTCACATCATGTTAAATTCACTAAATTATAACAATAACAATAAACAGAATGATAAGTTTATAACATTAGTACGCACCAATGTCATTTTGTATATGACCCTTAAAACTACTACTAATTTCAAAATGTTATAGCTATCAATTGTCCCATCAACAAATCACACATATCAGCAAACGTACTTAATTTCACACTTCACATTCCTGTCGTAACGACCTATAGGTGATTTATCATAATGTCCAACAGCAGAAAAATGCCCGACTCGACACGCCAGACATGAAGACTCGACACGCCAGACATGAAGACTCGACACGCCAGACATGAAGACTCGACAAGCCAGACATGAAGACTCGACACGCCAGACATGAAGACTTGACAAGCCAGACATGAAGACTCGACACGCCAGACATGAAGACTCGACAAGCCAGACATGAAGACTCGACACGCCAGACATGAAGACTCGACACGCCAGACATGAAGACTTGACAAGCCAGACATGAAGACTCGACACGCCAGACATGAAGACTCGACAAGCCAGACATGAAGACTCGACACGCCAGACATGAAGACTCGACACGCCAGACATGAAGACTCGACAAGCCAGACATGAAGACTCGACAAGCCAGACATGAAGACTCGACAAGCCAGACATGAAGACTTGACACGCAAGACTTGACTTGGGCCCTATATAGTACACTACTGTAGACCAGGGCCCTATTACCTATATAGTGCACTACTGTTAACCAGGGCCCTATTCCCTATATAATGCACTACTGTTAACCAGGGCCCTATTACCTATATAGTACACTACTATTAACCAGGGCCCTATTACCTATATAGTACACTACTGTTAACCAGGGCCCTATTACCTATATAGTACACTACTGTTAACCAGGGCCCTATTACCTATATAGTACACTACTGTTAACCAGGGCCCTATTACCTATATAGTGCACTACTGTTAACCAGGGCCCTATTACCTATATAGTACACTACTGTTAACCAGGGCTCTATTACCTATATAGTACACTACTATTAACCAGGGCCCTATTACCTATATAGTACACTACTATTAACCAGGGCCCTATTACCTATATAGTACACTACTATTAACCAGGGCCCTATTACCTATATAGTACACTACTGTTAACCAGGGCCCTATTACCTATATAGTGCACTACTGTTAACCAGGGCCCTATTACCTATATAGTACACTACTGTTAACCAGGGCCCTATTACCTATATAGTACACTACTGTTAACCAGGGCCCTATTACCTATATAGTACACTACTATTAACCAGGGCCCTATTACCTATATAGTACACTACTATTAACCAGGGCTCTATTACCTATATAGTACACTACTATTAACCAGGGCTCTATTACCTATATAGTACACTACTATTAACCAGGGCCCTATTACCTATATAGTACACTACTATTAACCAGGGCCCTATTACCTATATAGTACACTACTGTGGACCAGGGGCCTATTACCTATATAGTACACTACTGTGGACCAGGGGCCTATTACCTATATAGTACACTACTGTAGACCAGGGCCCTATATAGTACACTACTGTGGACCAGGGGCCTATTACCTATATAGTACACTACTGTTAACCAGGGCCCTATTACCTATATAGTACACTACTGTGGACCAGGGCCCTATTACCTATATCGTACACTACTGTGGACCAGGGCCCTATTACCTATATCGTACACTACTGTGGACCAGGGGCCATATGGAAATGCAGAAGACTACACACAGAGAATAGGGAGCTGATTTTTTGGGGACATTCCATCTGTGCCTACATCATGTTTCACCGACAGTGTAGCTGTCTAGTGCAGCGGCCGTAACCGATAGCAACATAGTCTCACTTCCACAGAGCAGTATCCAACACAATCCCCTTAAGAGGAACACGCTTAACTAGCTGATGATAACATGGTTGTCGTGGTTATGGTGATTTTCTGCATTTATCAAAGTTCCATCAGGCAGCTTGATTTCAGATGTGTCCATGGAAACAGGATAGTTAGGGAAAATCGGTATTCTTGCAAAGCCTGTAAACGTTTACATTTAACTACCATGAGAATCTGACGATTCACAATAATCGCATTATTGTGTGCCTGCGACCGTACTCAATTACTGCGAGCTTAATGACACTCAAATGTGACACTACACACACACACACACACACACACACACTCGACTTCTTCGTGTAAGTACGTCACACACACACACACACACACACACACACACACACACACACACACACACACACACACACACACACACACACACACATCAGTACAGAGTTCTTTGTCCTTTAAAACAAAAAAAATCTTTATTAAAAACTGGCCAATTATAAACAGGCATATTTTAGTTATTTATTTATTTTACAACCAAACAGCCCCTTTGAGATGTGTTAGTTTGATAGATGTGTGTGTGTGTGTGTGTTGCCAAAAAACCCTTGTTTAGCCTATAAAGTGCTGCTGGTTTGAATGAAATCAGGAAAACTAAGGGCAGCTCTTATGCTGTATGTTTATCAATCATTATCTCTCTCTCTCTCACACACACACACACACACACACACACACACACTTCTATCACATTTCTCATTTTAGGACGATGGTCAGCAGTAATGCCCAGTGCTTTCTCTTCCTCCCACTGAATTGCCAGGCTCAGTCTCTTAACCTGCACTAATCCGGGAAAACTTCAGCTGTAGAGTCAATCACAGCGGTAAGGGTTAATTCAATTAACCCCATCCTGATTGAATTACCTTCAACGAGGGGGGCCTGACCTCTGCCCCTGTCGACCCACACCCGCCCAGTTGCCCCTGATAACGAGGTTCCAGCACTAATGGGGCAGCAGGTGGCCTAGTGGTTAAAGAATTGGGCCTGTAACTGGACAGTTCCTGGATCAAATCCCTGAACCGACGAGGTAAAAATCTGTCACTGCTCTGTCACTGAACAAGGCAGTTAACCCACTGTTCTCCGGGAGCCGGAAAGACGTGGATTGTCGATTAAGGCCGGAAGACAACATTTCAGTTGAATGCATTCAGTTGTACAACTGACTAGGTATCCCTCCTTTCCATTAGTTCATAAGGAGAGCAGCAGTTAGTCCCTGAAGACTCTGCTATTCGCTCCTAATGAGCCAATCAGAGACGTGTATAGATGGCAGGCACTGAGAGGTTAAATGCAGAAGACACATTCAGTTGTACAACTGACTAGGGTATCCCTCCTTTCCCTAATATTCTTCTGGAAGCATTTGTTTAGAATAACAAAACAAGAAAAGGTGCCATGATATCAATCAAAGGAAGCATCCTGACCTTCTCACCTTTCAATTCAACAGCCATTTTCTTTCAGCCTGATGGTCACTACCATCGTATTTGTATTTTTATTTTACCTTTATTTAACTAGGCAAGTCAGTTAAGAACAAATTCTTATTTTCAATGACGGCCGAGGAACAGTGGGTTAACTGCCTGTTCAGGGGCAGAACGACAGAATTGTACCTTGTCAGCTCGGGGGTTTGAACTTGCAACCTTCCGGTTACTAGTCCAACACTCTAACCACTAGGCTACCTGCCGCCCCTCCACTCTAACCACTAGGTTACCCTGCCACCCCTCCACTCTAACCACTAGGCTACCTGCCGCCACTCCACTCTAACCACTAGGCTACCCTGCCGCCCCTCCACTCTAACCACTAGGCTACCCTGCCGCCCCTCCACTCTAACCAATAGGCTACCCTGCCGCCCCTCCACTCTAACCAATAGGCTACCCTGCCGCCCCTCCACTCTAACCAATAGGCTACCCTGCCGCCCCTCCACTCTAACCAATAGGCTACCCTGCCGCCCCTCCACTCTAACCACTAGGCTACCCTGCCGCCCCTCCACTCTAACCACTAGGCTACCCTGCCGCCCCTCCACTCTAACCACTAGGCTACCCTGCCGCCCCTCCACTCTAACCAATAGGCTACCCTGCCGCCCCTCCACTCTAACCACTAGGCTACCCTGCCGCCCCTCCATCTAACCACTAGGCTACCCTGCCGCCCCTCCACTCTAACCACTAGGCTACCTGCCGCCCCTCCACTCCAACCACTAGGCTAGCCTGCCGCCCCTCCACTCTAACCACTAGGCTACCCTGCCGCCCCTCCACTCTAACCAATAGGCTATCCTGCCGCCCCTCCACTCTAACCACTAGGCTAGCCTGCCGCCCCTCCACTCTAACCACTAGGCTACCCTGCCGCCCCTCCACTCTAACCACTAGGCTACCCTGCCGCCGCTACACTCTAACCACTAGGCTACCCTGCCGCCCCTCCACTCTAACCACTAGGCTACCTGCCGCCCCTCCACTCTAACCACTAGTCTACCCTGCCACCCTGACGCGACAGATTGAAACATTGAAAAAAGAGAGGTGCCCCAGCCCAGATGGTGAAAGCCAAGGCTCAATAATTTGCCTCTTGGAAGCGTCCCGCAGAGAGACCCACATTCAGAAAAGATTTACGAGTCCTTTTAACATCTATGGGATTCCTATTGACAAGGGCTCTAATGTAGTGTTTTCTCTACTGGCCTTCACAACGGGATGCATCTGAAATGCTATTTTCTAGGCCTACTATGGGAAGAGGTTCTTGAATTTATCACAACCAGTTTAGAAGCTCCACTGCTCTAATATAACTATTCTGTTTCATTTCAGATCATTTAGGATCATTTTTTTCTGAAGAGATTTAGGTGTTTCTAATTTGTTTCCCCACCGTTTCCATTGAAGGGTGTTGTGCAGGTCTTGTTGCGGTAAAACGGTGTGCAGTTATTAGAGGCAAAAGAACATTGAATGTTGGCTTCAACCTGGTTTTCCATACAAAGCATTCCATTACAAAAGGGAACCCGGTTTTTGGTTGTTTTTCTCATTTTAAAACATGACATAGTAAACTCCTTAACTCTTAAACATCTGACATGGTGGACAGAGTGACCAGCTACCACGTGGACAGACTGACTAGCTACCACATGGACAGACTGACTAGCTACCACATGGACAGAGTGACTAGCTACAACATGGACAGAGTGACTAGCTACCACATGGACAGAGTGACTAGCTACCACATGGACAGACTGACTAGCTACCACATGGACAGAGTTACTAGCTACCACATGGACAGAGTGACTAGCTACCACATGGACAGACTGACTAGCTACCACATGGACAGACTGACTAGCTACCACATGGACAGAGTGACTAGCTACCACATGGACAGAGTGACTAGCTACCACATGGACAGAGTGACTAGCTACCACATGGACAGACTGACTAGGGACCACATGGACAGAGTGACTAGCTACCACATGGACAGAGTGACTAGCTACCACATGGACAGACTGACCAGCTACCACATGGACAGACTGACCAGCTACCACATGGACAGAGTGACTAGCTACCACATGGACAGAGTGACTAGCTACCACATGGACAGAGTGACTAGCTACCACATGGACAGACTGACCAGCTACCACATGGACAGAGTGACTAGCTACCACATAGACAGAGTGACTAGCTACCACATGGACAGACTGACTAGCTACCACATGGACAGACTGACTAGCTACCACATGGACAGAGTGACTAGCTACCACATGGACAGAGTGACTAGCTACCACATGGACAGAGTGACTAGCTACCACATGGACAGAGTGACTAGCTACCACATGGACAGAGTGACTAGCTACCACATGGACAGAGTGACCAGCGGACAGAGTGACCAGCTACAACATGGACAGAGTGACTAGCTACCACATGGACAAAGTGACTAGCTACCACATGGACAGAGTAACTAGCTACCACATGGACAGCGTGACTAGCTACCACATGGACAGAGTGACTAGCTACCAGGTGGACAGAGTGACTAGCTACCACGTGGACAGACTGACTAGCTACCACGTGGACAGACTGACTAGCTACCACGTGGACAGAGTGACTAGCTACCACATGGACAGAGTGACTAGCTACCACATGGACAGACTGACCAGCTACCACATGGACAGAGTGACTAGCTACCACATGGACAGAGTGACTAGCTACCACATGGACAGAGTGACTAGCTACCACATGGACAGAGTGACCAGCTACCACATGGACAGAGTGACCAGCTACCACATGGACAGAGTGACCAGCTACCACATGGACAGAGTGACCAGCTACCACATGGACAGAGTGACCAGCTACCACATGGACAGAGTGACCAGCTACCACATGGACAGAGTGACTAGCTACCACATGGACAGAGTGACTAGCTACCACATGGACAGAGTGACTAGCTACCACATGGACAGAGTGACTAGCTACCACATGGACAGAGTGACTAGCTACCACATGGACAGACTGACCAGCTACCACATGGACAGAGTGACTAGCTACCACATGGACAGAGTGACTAGCTACCACATGGACAGAGTGACTAGCTACCACGTGGACAGAGTGACCAGCTACCACGTGGACAGAGTGACCAGCTACCACGTGGACAGAGTGACCAGCTACCACATGGACAGAGTGACTAGCTACCACATGGACAGAGTGACTAGCTACCACATGGACAGAGTGACTAGCTACCACATGGACAGAGTGACTAGCTACCACATGGACAGAGTGACTAGCTACCACATGGACAGACTGACTAGCTACCACATGGACAGACTTCATTCGTGTTTGCGTGGGGAACATGTCAATTCAGTCAGGCCACGTTATTCTGACATATTTTAGAATGTAAAAATTATGTGTCAATGCATAATATCATTGGGTAAGCATTTAAAAAAAACATTATTCGTAATGCATACTCTTTAGCATACATTTTGAAGGGAGATTTTTTTTCCTCTATAGGTTAGTACAACAATGAAAAAGTTACTTGAAAAATAACTTGAAAGGGTTATTTAAAAATAAATAAAATGTAAGTATTTGATTTTGACTTGCCAATATGTGTATGAACCCCGTAGGCTACTTGTCGACCCCAAAAAATGAAAGATAAAATCACTTGCTATTGAAATGATGCACACATCATTCACTTTCATGTCAGACCTTGACCCAGGCCAGTTCTCCCCACCTCCCCCGTTCGGGCCAGTAGCTTTCAGTGCGCACTGGCCCGTCCTGGTAAATAGAAGGCGGAGCCCGGCCGTGCGCGGTACCCGTCGGGACGATACATCTAAGATTTTATGTCGCCGTTAGCGATGCTAACGATAGCCTAAACGTTTTTGAGGTAGATGGAAAGGTAATTCAAAAAGGTAACTACAAAGTAGCCTGTTCCTACCTGGCAGAATCAGCATTATTTGCATCAATTCCGGGGGTCGTTTTTTTCGTGAAAACTCCCATCACAGGTCATCTACAGAAACACTGTTAGCCAAACACAACTGTCTGGCTGGTGTGCATACCTTATTTAATGGGTCAACTACACAAAAATATAGATTTCACAGCTATGTGATTCTGAGAGAGGAAACCTGAAGTCCTTCTTCCCTCTTTTTTTTTATTTTTTTTTATGCAGTGGTTTTTGGTATCAAGTGTTATTTTATTTCTAATTTGCAGAAAAGAAAACACTTTGAAAACTGCAATAAATAGCCATCTTTTTGTCCAGGCTTTGCTCTGCCATTACAGTAAATCCAAATCAATGTTAAGAACATAGAAGGGCCATTATCAATTGTAAATAAAATAAAATATATATATAGAAAATTGGGTGCAACAAAATCATGTTCTGGTACCATCTCACACAAGCCCACCATTGTGTTCACGGGACCATCGTAACACCAGTGCCAGCGGGCCGCATCTCACACTAGCCCACCGTTGTGTTCACGCGACCATCGTAGCACCAGTGCCAGCGGGCCGCATCTCACACTAGCCCACCGTTGTGTTCACGGGACCATCGTAACACCAGTGCCAGCGGGCCGCATCTCACACTAGCCCACCGTTGTGTTCACGCGACCATCGTAGCACCAGTGCCAGCGGGCCGCATCTCACACTAGCCCACCGTTGTGTTCACGGGACCTTCGTAGCACCAGTGCCAGCGGGCCGCATCTCACACTAGCCCACCGTTGTGTTCACGCGACCATCGTAGCACCAGTGCCAGCGGGCCGCATCTCACACTAGCCCACCGTTGTGTTCACGCGACCATCGTAGCACCAGTGCCAGCGGGCCGCATCTCACACTAGCCCACCGTTGTGTTCACGCGACCATCGTAACACCAGTGCCAGCGGGCCGCATCTCACACTAGCCCACCGTTGTGTTCACGGGACCATCGTAACACCAGTGCCAGCGGGCCGCATCTCACACTAGCCCACCGTTGTGTTCACGGGACCATCGTAACACCAGTGCCAGCGGGCCGCATCTCACACTAGCCCACCGTTGTGTTCACGGGACCATCGTAACACCAGTGCCAGCGGGCCGCATCTCACACTAGCCCACCGTTGTGTTCACGCGACCATCGTAACACCAGTGCCAGCGGGCCGCATCTCACACTAGCCCACCATTGTGTTCACGCGACCATCGTAGCACCAGTGCCAGCGGGCCACATCTCACACTAGCCCACCGTTGTGTTCCGGGACCATCGTAACACCAGTGCCAGCGGGCCGCATCTCACACTAGCCCACCGTTGTGTTCACGGGACCATCGTAGCACCAGTGCCAGCGGGCCGCATCTCACACTAGCCCACCGTTGTGTTCACGGGACCATCGTAGCACCAGTGCCAGCGGGCCGCATCTCACACTAGCCCACCGTTGTGTTCACGGGACCATCGTAACACCAGTGCCAGCGGGCCGCATCTCACACTAGCCCACCGTTGTGTTCACGGGACCATCGTAGCACCAGTGCCAGCGGGCCCCATCTCACACTAGCCCACCGTTGTGTTCACGCGACCATCGTAGCACCAGTGCCAGCGGGCCGCATCTCACACTAGCCCACCGTTGTGTTCACGGGACCATCGTAACACCAGTGCCAGCGGGCCGCATCTCACACTAGCCCACCGTTGTGTTCACGGGACCATCGTAACACCAGTGCCAGCGGGCCGCATCTCACACTAGCCCACCGTTGTGTTCACGGGACCATCGTAACACCAGTGCCAGCGGGCCGCATCTCACACTAGCCCACCGTTGTGTTCACGGGACCATCGTAGCACCAGTGCCAGCGGGCCGCATCTCACACTAGCCCACCGTTGTGTTCACGGGACCATCGTAGCACCAGTGCCAGCGGGCCGCATCTCACACTAGCCCACCGTTGTGTTCACGCGACCATCGTAGCACCAGTGCCAGCGGGCCACATCTCACACTAGCCCACCGTTGTGTTCACGCGACCATCGTAACACCAGTGCCAGCGGGCCACATCTCACACTAGCCCACCGTTGTGTTCACGCGACCATCGTAACACCAGTGCCAGCGGGCCACATCTCACACTAGCCCACCGTTGTGTTCACGGGACCATCGTAGCACCAGTGCCAGCGGGCCGCATCTCACACTAGCCCACCGTTGTGTTCACGCGACCATCGTAGCACCAGTGCCAGCGGGCCACATCTCACACTAGCCCAGCGTTGTGTTCACGCGACCATCGTAACACCAGTGCCAGCGGGCCACATCTCACACTAGCCCACCGTTGTGTTCACGCGACCATCGTAACACCAGTGCCCGCAGGCCACATCTCACACTAGCCCACCGTTGTGTTCACGCGACCATCGTAACACCAGTGCCAGCGGGCCACATCTCACACTAGCCCACCGTTGTGTTCACGCGACCATCGTAGCACCAGTGCCAGCGGGCCACATCTCACACTAGCCCACCGTTGTGTTCACGCGACCATCGTAACACCAGTGCCAGCGGGCCACATCTCACACTAGCCCACCGTTGTGTTCACGCGACCATCGTAACACCAGTGCCAGCGGGCCACATCTCACACTAGCCCACCGTTGTGTTCACGGGACCATCGTAGCACCAGTGCCAGCGGGCCGCATCTCACACTAGCCCACCGTTGTGTTCACGCGACCATCGTAACACCAGTGCCAGCGGGCCACATCTCACACTAGCCCACCGTTGTGTTCACGCGACCATCGTAACACCAGTGCCAGCGGGCCACATCTCACACTAGCCCACCGTTGTGTTCACGGGACCATCGTAGCACCAGTGCCAGCGGGCCGCATCTCACACTAGCCCACCGTTGTGTTCACGGGACCATCGTAGCACCAGTGCCAGCGGGCCGCATCTCACACTAGCCCACCGTTGTGTTCACGCGACCATCGTAACACCAGTGCCAGCGGGCCGCATCTCACACTAGCCCACCGTTGTGTTCACGGGACCATCGTAGCACCAGTGCCAGCGGGCCACATCTCACACTAGCCCACCGTTGTGTTAAACCCAGAGGACCTATGTATTTGAGTTGCTAACTCACCAACAGGGCTGTGACCGTCATGGAACTGTGGATGATGGCTAACCTAATGACCACGGTCTCCGTAATAACCCTTCGAATAGTATTCTTTTTTAAATATATATTTATGCATGTATTTTCCCTCTCCTCTGCTCGATGGCACCTTTCATTCACTCTGACGCTGCACCTTGCTCGTCTCAGGGAGGAGCAACAAAGTTTCAGCACATTGTTCAGATGCTGCCACAGTATTATATATATTATTATTTAAAAAATGGTTAATTCGGTTATTTTATTTAACGTCATGTTCTTAATCCCATAACCTTTCGGTTACATGGTTAAACAATCATTTTTGCCAGCTCTCTCTGTCCCTTTGGGGATGAGGAGGGGTGGGAGGGTGGCTGTGGATCTAAGATTATCATCTGAAGCCCTACCTCTTCAAAGACTTCGGGAGATGGAATCATGACATCACATCCTCATTCCACTGTATTGCTCTCTGTCTCACTCTCTCTATCTCGTCCTGTCTCCGTCCCTCATCTGGTTGTTATTGAGGAGTTTGAGTTGAAGCGGAAGACGCACACAGTCTCTCTCTCACACACACACACACACACACACACACACACACAATGTGGACTGGCTCAGATGTAATTACTGCACCATTGAGAAGTATTGGCAGGACCTCACAAACACAATTACCTTTCTGCCAGTGTGGAATCAGCCCAGTGTGACCGATGTGTGTGTGTGTGTGTGTGTGTGTGGTGCTGCACAAGCATAATGTATCCCTCCAGGGCCCTGAGCTTGCAGGAAGAAAACCCTGGAGCTCTTAGCAGAACAGGGAAACACCCCCGCAGAGGAGGGAGGGTGAGAGGGATGGAGAGAGGGAGGGATATAGAGCAGCACACTGACATAATCAAACGGTCTGTGGAACTCCTTGGTTCTGCTGTACATAGGTGTGTTTGTTTGGGGGGGGGTTTCTCCCTACACTTCCTGCATGTAGTTCCCCTGCCGCTTATAGGGAGACGCAGGGCTTCTGTGTTCACCGCACGACAAGACAAGGAGTTATATTCTGCCGCACTGTCATGCCGCTATCGTACTACACACACCGCGTCCCTGCCGTTCACATAACGGACACGGTACGATGAGGCTTTCTCTCTCTCTCTCTCTCATCGATTGACATGGGAAAACAAAACCAACGGGGCAGTCTATTACAAAAATATATAGAATGGCGAGCATTGGGTAAACCAGGTCAATGGAGAACGATAAAACACAAGGTGGTATATCCATTTTCGTCGGTGTCCAAACCGGGGACGGTACCACATCCATATTACCGTGCAGCTGTTCGCACTTCGTCAACATAGAAGTTGGGACGTTGTAGCTCACTGTTGCATTCAAGGTGATCCCGTGCAACAACAACAACAAATACACACCCAACGATTGAAGTTAGATTCAATGCGTTGATATGGTTCATACGTATGAATACAGAGCAGAAGGCTCACACCAAGCCTGGGACATTGTAAATAATGCCCACACAGCTACATTACTATAGACTGCGGGCCAGTGGTCGACAGAGGACACCTAAAAACTGCATTGCTGTCAAAACAAAACGCTGGAGGTGATTGACTGACTGTATCCCGTTTTAAACAGTTGTAGCAACAAACAAAAATACTTCCGACAAAAAAAACTGCCATTATATCCAAGCTTAACAAAGTTTAGTCAACTAATATCCACGAAGATAAATACTATTAACGATGCTAGTTAGCGTTACTTCCTTAGCAAGCCCAGTCATTAAAGCTACAGTCAAAATAGCCCATCGCTGCCCTCCCTTATCCCGCACCTCGTCCGCTTCTAGGTCTGAGGTCTTACCGGTCTCATGTGCTGCTGGTGCCGCTGTGACGAGATAACAAGCGCGGGGAGCCCGCTGGCCACATGTCCGCTGCTACGGGACAAGAGAAGGACTGATCTACACACATTCGCAGCCATCTCTGTAGTGAAATATCCGGAAGGCTCGGAGAGGCGAATCCTGCAAGCGGACCAGGCGAGACCGTGGCTGGCAGAGAGGGAGGGAGGCGGAGAAGGAGGCGGGAGGCGGAGAGGGAGGGAGGCGGCAGGCAGGCAGGCGGAGAAGAGATGGAGAGGCAGGTAGGCGGCGAGGCAGGCGGAGAGGGAGGGATGCGGAGAGGGAGGGAGGCAGAGAGGGGGGAGGCGGAGAGGGGGGGAGGCGGAGAGGAGGTGGAGAGGGAGGAGGAGAGGGAGGAGGAGAGGAGGCGGAGAGGGAGGGAGGGAGGTGGAGAGGAGGTGGAGAGGGAGGCAGAGAGGAGGTGGAAAGGGAGGCGGAGAGGAGGTGGAGAGGGAGGCAGGCGGAGACAATGGCAGGCGGAGAGGGAGGGAGGCGGAGAGGAGATGGAGAGGGAGGCAGGTGGAGAGGGAGGGAGGCAGAGAGGGAGGGAGGCGGAGAGGAGGTGTAGAGGAGGTGGAGAGGAGGTAGGGAGGGAGGCAGAGAGGGAGGGAGGCGGAAAGGAGGTGGAGAGGGAGGCAGAGAGGAGGTGTAGAGGAGGTGGAGAGGAAGGCCGGAGAGGAGGTGGAGAGGGAGGCAGGCGGAGAGGAGGTGGAGAGGGAGGCAGGTGGAGAGGGAGGGAGGCAGAGAGGGAGGGAGGCGGAGAGGAGGTGGAGAGGGAGGCGGAGAGGAAGGCCGGAGAGGAGGTGGAGAGGGAGGCAGGTGGAGAGGGAGGGAGGCAGAGAGGGAGGGAGGCGGAGAGGAGGTGGAGAGGGAGGTGTAGAGGAGGTGGAGAGGAAGGCCGGAGAGGAGGGAGGGAGGGAGGCAGAGAGGGGGAGGGAGGCGGAAAGGAGGTGGAGAGGGAGGCAGAGAGGAGGTGGAGAGGAGGTGGAGAGGAAGGCCGGAGAGGAGGTGGAGAGGGAGGCAGGCGGAGAGGAGGTGGAGAGGGAGGCAGGTGGAGAGGGAGGGAGGCAGAGAGGGAGGGAAGCGGAGAGGAGGTGGAGAGGGAGGCGGAGAGGAGATGGAGAGGGAGGCGGAGAGGAGGTGGAGAGGGAGGCTGAGAGGAGGTGGAGAGGGAGGTAGGCTGAGACCGTGGCAGGTGGAGAGGGACAGCGGGGGAGTAGACCTACAGTAGGCGGTCTGCGGGGCTGGGTTACCGTTTACATACAACACAACCCAAGGAATGATTTTCAGAAACAGAGGCGAGGTTGCACACACTCAGCACTGTACAGTAACCGAGACTGCTAATAATACCTTTAACTATAACTCAGAATGAAAGCCCTCATCGATTTATGAAATGCCGTTTCATTTCTGTTATTGCAATTCGCTACGACATAAGATGTAGAAAGAGCAGCGCGAAAAAGAGAGGAAAAGCCAGACTTTAAATAATAATTTCAAAGAAATGCGCAAGAAGAGATGCGATTGGCAGATCAGTCATCTAAGGGCGGGTGTAAACACTTTTCATCGAATGAGAGAAAAGGCTATTCCGCGTGCTTCATATTTCCCGGGACAGAGCGGACGATTCGACCAAATCAGATAATGCGCTACGGTCCATTCTAGTTTACAGACAAATAACTACCTAGGCAGAGAGCCGATAGAACATCTATGTGATCCAATTGAGTTGTCAAACCGCACTTTGAGGATTTTGCCCTTACCCTTAGATGTTCATCACCTTCACACAGCAAGCTGTGTTTAAATCACGTATTGCACTTCAGTAAGTAAGTAGGCTAGGCTGCTGTTCTCTCATAATCACGACTCTCAGTTCCATTATTTTATTGTTTTAAGTCACAGGAAGAAGGTGTCTTCTGCACAAAGGGAGTTTTGTCATTAATAAGAGCCCCAACACTCGGTCTAAACATCAACACGCGTCGCTTGGAGTACGGTCTTGGGCTTGGAGTACGGTCTTGGGCTTGGAGTACGGTCTTGGGCTTGGAGTACGGTCTTGGGCTTGGAGTACGGTCGTGGGCTTGGAGTACGGTCTTGGGCTTGGAGTACGGTCTTGGGCTTGGAGTACGGTCTTGGGCTTGGAGTACGGTCTTGGGCTTGGAGTACGGTCTTGGGCTTGGAGTACGGTCTTGGGCTTGGAGTACGGTCTTGGGCTTGGAGTACGGTCTTGGGCTTGGAGTACGGTCTTGGAAGCATGAGGACCTTATCTATGATATCAGCAAGAAACCATTTTCAAAAACCAAAATGTTAAATTGATAAAAAACCTTTATAAGGTTACTATTCCCACATGTCAATATCTCCATGTTATAGCATGTGCTAATTAGCTGCACTACATGACCAGAAGTATGTGGACACCTGTCGTGCATTCGGGCAAGTAGCCTTCTCCTGGCATCTGCCACAGATTCGTCTGTTGGACTGCCAGATGGTGAAGCGTGATTCATCACTCCAGAGAATGCCTTTCCACTGCTCCAGAGTACAATGACGGCGAGCTTTAACACCACACCAGCCGATGATTGGCATTGCACATGGTGATCTTAGGCTTGTGTGTGGCTGCTTCACCATGGAAGTTGCTTCCAGAGGCAGTTTGGAACTTGGTAGTGAGTGTTGCAACCAAGGACACGCTATGTTTAGCAGGCCAGAAATTTGACGAACTGACTTGAATTTGACGAACTGACTGAATTGAACTGGATTTGACGAAGGTGGTTAAAAGTGGTTAAAAGTCACTGAGGTCTTCAGTACATTCCGTCCTACTACCAATGTTTGTCTATGGAGATTACATGGCTGTGTGCTCGATTGTATACACCTGTCAGCAACGGGTGTGGCTGAAATAGCCGAGTCAACTACTTTGAAGGGGTGACCACATACTTTTGTATATGTAGTGTTCTTAGGTTACAGCCTTATTCTAAAATGGATAACATTGTTTTTACCCCTCGTTAATCTACACGCAATACCCCATAATGACATCACAATACCCCCATAATGACATCACAATACCCCATAATGACATAACAACATCACAATACCCCAATAATGACATCACAAAACCCAATAATGACATCACAATACCTCATAATGACATCGCAATACCCCCATAATGACATCACAATACCTCATAATGACATCACAATATCCCCATAATGACATCACAATAACACATAATGACATTGCAATACCCCCATAATGACATCACAATACCCCCATAATGAAATCACAATACCCCCATAATGACATCACAATACCCCATAATGACATCACAATACCCCCATAATGAAATCACAATAGCCCCATAATGACATCACAATACCCAATAATGAAATCACAATACCCCAATAATGATATCACAATACCCAATAATGACATCACAATACCTCATAATGACATCACAATACCCCATAATGACATCACAATACCCCCATAATGAAATCACAATACCCCCATAATGACATCACAATACCCAATAATGACATCACAATACCTCATAATGACATCGCAATACCCCCATAATGACATCACAATACCTCATAATGACATCACAATATCCCCATAATGACATCACAATACCTCATAATGACATCGCAATACCCCCATAATGACATCACAATACCTCATAATGACATCGCAATACCCCCATAATGACATCACAATACCCCCATAATGACATCACAATACCTCATAATGACATCGCAATACCCCCATAATGAATCACAATACCCCCATAATGAAATCACAATACCCCATAATGACATCACAATACCCCCATAATGAAATCACAATAGCCCCATAATGACATCACAATACCCAATAATGAAATCACAATACCCCAATAATGACATCACATTACCCAATAATGACATCACAATACCTCATAATGACATCACAATACCCCATAATGACATCACAATACCCCCATAATGAAATCACAATACCCCCATAATGACATCACAATACCCAATAATGACATCACAATACCTCATAATGACATCGCAATACCCCATAATGACATCACAATACCCCATAATGGCATCACAATACCCCCATAATGAAATCACAATAGCCCCATAATGAAATCACAATACCCCAATAATGACATCACAATACCCAATAATGACATCACAATACCTCATAATGACATCGCAATACCCCCATAATGACATCACAATATGTACGGTCATTTCTCTTTGCTTATTTGACCTATTCTTGCCATAATATGGACTTATTTTACCAAATAGGGCGATCTTCTGTTTACCACCTTTACCTTGTCACAACACAACTGATTAAGAATGAAAGAAATTCCACAAATTCACTTTTAATGTAAAGAGTGTCATCAAGGCAAGGGGTGGCTACTTTGAGGAATCTCAAATATAAAATATATTTTGATTTGTTTAACACTTTTTTGGTTACTACATAATTCCATTTGTGTTATTTCATAGTGTTGATGTCTTCACTATTATTCTACAATGTAGAAAATAGTAAAAAATAAAGAAAACCTCTGGAATGAGAAGGTGTGTCCAAACTGTTGACTGCTACTGTATAAAGAGAGACTTGGGCCAGGTGTAGGAACTGCTGCCATGTTAGTGCCTTTATTAAAACAAATTGGTGATGTAACTATGTTAGAGCTCCCCTGACAGTTCCCCCCTGTATTCCTAGAACAAGCAAAACAGAACGGCGAATTTAACACCCCTGACAGTTCCTTATGAAATGACCCGCTGAAAACAAGCAAAACAGAACGGTGAATTTAGCATTGGGGATAATGTCTATCCAGGTCTGTACTGTGTTCTGGTGTCAACACATCTTCATAAATGTATTTTATAAATTAACAGCACAAAGCAGAAGCATTTAATTATCACCGGGAGTAGAAAGAGGCGCTCTGAACGTTTAGACAGAAAGTTAAATAATGTCAATGCAATCACACTGTTTGTACATTCTGTATCCCAAAATGGCACCCTATATCCCATGTTTTTCCCATGTAGTGCCTTTATCTATTATTAGCGTCTGTCTGTCTGTCTGTCTGTCTGTCTGTCTCTCTCTCTCTCTCTCTCTCTCTCTCTCTCTCTCTCTCTCTCTCTCTCTCTCTCTCTCTCTCTCTCTCTCTCTCTCTCTCTCTCTCTCTCTCTCTCTCTCTCTCTCTCTCTCTCTCTCTCTCTCTCTCTCTCTCTCTCTCTCTCTCTCTCTCTCTCTCTCTCTCTCTCTCTCTCTCTCTCTCTCTCTCTCTCTCTCTCTCTCTCTCTCTCTCTCTCTCTCTCTCTCTCTCTCTCTCTCTCTCTCTCTCTCTCTCTCTCTCTCTCTCTCTCTCTCTCTCTCTCTCTCTCTCTCTCTCTCTCTCTCTCTCTCTCTCTCTCTCTCTCTCTCTCTCTCTCTCTCTCTCTCTCTCTCTCTCTCTCTCTCGTGCCAGACGGATCGTGATCAAATCTAATCCAATTGATCCATTACCCATACAAACACCGGAGCAGTTCCTCTTTCTCAAATGGACAAATATGTAACTTTGATTTATGAACATGGACTATTCGCTGTTGTTGGAATAAAAATATCCCCCCAAGAACATTCAATGTTGTTTAATTACACTTATGGTGTATTACTCGACCAAAGTCTCCTTAGAATTTTAACCAATGATTTATAAATGTTTATTAATGATTCATAATGTGTCTATAATGTGTCTATGAATGTTTAATTGAATGTCAATAAAGTAATGACAAGTCCTTTTTTTTAAGGTAACCTTATTGTTAAGGTGCGGCAGAGTAGCCTAGTGGTTAGAGTGTAGAGGCGGCAGGGTAGCCTAGTGGTTAGAGTGTAGAGGTGGCAGGGTAGCCTAGTGGTTAGAGTGGAGAGGTGGCAGGGTAGCCTAGTGGTTAGAGTGTAGAGGGCGGCAGGGTAGCCTAGTGGTTAGAGTGTAGAGGGCGGCAGGGTAGCCTAGTGGTTAGAGTGTAGAGGCGGCAGGGTAGCCTAGTGGTTAGAGTGGAGAGGTGGCAGGGTAGCCTAGTGGTTAGAGTGTAGAGGGCGGCAGGGTAGCCTAGTGGTTAGAGTGTAGAGGCGGCAGGGTAGCCTAGTGTTTAGAGTGGAGAGGCGGCAGGGTAGCCTAGTGGTTAGAGTGGAGAGGCGGCAGGGTAGCCTAGTGGTTAGAGTGTAGAGGCGGCAGGGTAGCCTAGTGGTTAGAGTGTAGAGGCGGCAGGGTAGCCTAGTGGTTAGAGTGTAGAGGCGGCAGGGTAGCCTAGTGGTTAGAGTGTAGAGGCGGCAGGGTAGCCTAGTGGTTAGAGTGTAGAGGCGGCAGGGTAGCCTAGTGGTTAGAGTGGAGAGGTGGCAGGGTAGCCTAGTGGTTAGAGTGTAGAGGCGGCAGGGTAGCCTAGTGGTTAGAGTGTAGAGGCGGCAGGGTAGCCTAGTGGTTAGAGTGTAGAGGGGGCAGGGTAGCCTAGTGGTTAGAGTGTAGAGGCGGCAGGGTAGCCTAGTGGTTAGAGTGTAGAGGCGGCAGGGTAGCCTAGTGGTTAGAGTGTAGAGGCGGCAGGGTAGCCTAGTGGTTAGAGTGGAGAGGCGGCAGAGTAGTCTAGTGGTTACAGCGTTGGACTAGTAACCGGAAGGTTACTTAAACGGTTCAATGTAGCAATGGGTTCCTGGAGGCGTGGCTTAGTAGGGGCGGTGTTTTAAGATGCACAAATATATATATATATATATATACTGTAACCTGTTGTGGTAAATGTCATTCCTGTTCATGTGTTCTGTTGTATTGTCATCACATGTTAAGGTTGAACACTGACGGTGTTGTTGCTTCAATGAGCTTTTACAGGAGGTGTATGAGTTCCTCAAGGGCCTGTGCAATTTCCAAAGTTGGAATAGTTATCACTTTAAAGCTATAAAGTATGTAAACAGAATTGTTAATATTATATTAGAATATATAATATGCATAAATATTCAAGGATATGTTTTTTTGCAGTGTACAAAGTTGACATGATGAACACCTTAGCAAGATGGCGACGACAGAGAGGGTCGTCTCGCTTCGAGTCCTTAGGAAACTGTATTTTGTTTTTTTTATATATCATTTCTTACATTGTTACCCCAGGAAATCTTTAGTCTTATTACATACAGCCGGGAAGAACTATTGGATATAAGAGCAACGGCAACTTACCAACATGATGACCAGGAATACGACTTTCCCCAAGCGGAACCTTTGTTCAGACCTCCACCCTGGACAGTGGATCTAATCCCAGACCGACCCAAATCAACGTAGCCGCAGAAGATGCAGACGGAGCTGTAATGATTGTCGTCGGGAGAAGGAGAAGAGGACCAAGGTGCAGCGTCGTAAGTATTCATAATACTTTTAATAAATACGAATAAAAAAACAACAACACGACAAACGAACAGTTCTGCAAGGTGCAATACACACAAAACAGAAAACATAGAATGCCCACCCCAACTCACGCCCTGACCAAACTAAAATAGAGACATAAAAAAGGAACTAAGGTCAGGACGTGACAGGAGCGGCCCACCGCTTCCCAGTATACTACTCGCCAAATATCCAGTCTCTTGACAACAAGGTGGACAAAATTAGAGCAAGGGTTGCTTTCCACGGAGACATCAGAGACTGTAACATCCTCTCAGATGTACGTTGTCGGAATCGGCTCAGCCACCGGGCTTCTCCATGCATCGCACCGACACAGGTAAACACCTCTCTGGGAAGAAGAAGGATGGGGGTGTATGCTTCATGATTAACGACTTATGGTGTAACCATAACAAGCAATAACTGTATGTTCTTCTGCTCACCCAACCTAGAATTCCTTACAATCAAATGCAGGCCATATTACCTCACAAGAGAATTCTCATCAGTTATCATCACAGCCCTGTATATACCCCATCAAGCAGACACCACGATGGCCCCCAAGGAACTACACTGGACTCTATATATTCTGAGGCTGCATTTATTGTAGCTGGGGATTTTAACAAAGCAAATTTGAGAACAAGTCTACCTAAATTCTATCGGCATATTGATTTTAGCACTCGCGCGGGGGAAAACCCTAGATCACTGCTACTCTTACTTTTGCGATGCATACAAGGTTCTCCCCCGCCCTCCTTTCGGCAAATCCGACTACGACTCCATCTTGCTCCTACCGTCTTATAGGCAGAAACTCTAACAGGATGTACCCGTGACTAGAACCTGGTCTGACCAATTGGAAACCACGCTTCAAGACTGTTTTGATCACGTGGACTGGGAAATGTTCCGGGTAGCCTCAGAGAATAACATTGGCGTATACGCTGACTCGGTGAGTGACTTTATAAGGAAGTGCATTGGAGATGTTGTACTGTGACTAACTACTGTGACTGTTAAAACCTACCCTAACCAGAAACCGTGGATGGATGGCGGCATTCACGCAAAACTGAAAACGCGAACCACCGCATTTAACCATGGAAGGACTGGGAATATGGCTGAATATAAACAATGTAGTTATTCCCTCCACAAGGCAATTAAACAAGCAACATGTTGGTATAGAGACAAAGTCACCATCCAGAGGGTGGTGCAGTCTGCACAACGCGTCACCGGGGGCAAACTACCTGCCCTCCAAGACTTCTACAGCACCCGATGTCACCGGAAGCCCAAAAAGATCATCAAGGACAACAACCACCCGAGCCACTGCCTGTTCACCCCGCTACCATCCAGAAGGCGAGGTCAGTACAGGTGCATCAAAGCCGGGACCGAGAGACTGAAAAACAGCTTCTATCTCAAGGCCATCAGACTGCTAAACAGCCATCACTAACTCAGAGAGGCTGCTGCCTACATTGAGACCCAATCACTGGCCACTTTAATAATGGGATCACTGGTCACTTTAAACAATGCCACTATAACAATGCCACTTTGAACAATGCCACTTTAATAATGTTTACATATCTTACATTACTCATATCACATGTATATACTGTACTCTATACCATCTACTGCATCTTGCCTATGCTGCTCGGCCAACACTCATCCATATATTTATATATACATATCATTTTTCCATCCCTTTTGATGTGTGTGTATTAGGTAGTTGTTGGGGAATTGTTAGATTACTTGTTAGATATTACTGCACTGTCGAAACTAGAAGCACAAGCATTTCACTACTCTCGCATTAACATCTGCTAACCATGTGTATGTGACCAATACATTTGATTTGATTTGAGGAATGACATTTACACTAATGGGTGACCAATACCTCCAATAAGCCACACCTCCAATCTGATAGGCTGCTACCTCTACAATATATTAATTTTTTTAAATTAACCCCTCCCATCACAAAAAGGTTTTGGTTTTGAACCGTTTCAGATGGGTTCCTCAAGGAACCTTTTCAGAGGGGTTCCTCAAGGAACCTTTTCAGAGGGGTTCCTCAAGGAACCTTTTCAGAGGGGTTCCTCAAGGAACCTTTTCAGAGGGGTTCCTCAAGGAACCTTTTCAGAGGGGTTCCTCAAGGAACCTTTTTGAACTGGAAAGGTTCCGCCAGTGTGGCATCCCAAAAGGTTCTTCCAGGCACCTTTACTTCTAAGAGGGTATAGTGCACTACTTTTACCAGAGCCCTATAGGCCCAGGTCAGAAGTAATGCACTACATAGCGAATAGGGTGCCATTTGGGACCTAGACCTTGACACTGCAGGCAATGCCTGATGAAGGACATCCTTAATGGAATATAACATCATTTATTTTATAATGTAATGTCAACGCAGTGACATTCACAGTGCCACGCCTGTATAGGCTGGGCAAGGGTGAGAGGGGACAGAGGCTGCGTGATGGATTCCAAGGGTTGAGAGAGGACAGAGGCTGCGTGATGGATTCCAAGGTGAGAGAGGACAGAGGCTGCGTGATGGATTCCAGGGTGAGAGAGGACAGAGGCTGCGTGATGGATTCCAAGGTGAGAGAGGACAGAGGCTGCGTGATGGATTCCAAGGTGAGAGAGGACAGAGGCTGCGTGATGGATTCCAGGGTGAGAGAGGACAGAGGCTGCGTGATGGATTCCAAGGTGAGAGAGGACAGAGGCTGCGTGATGGATTCCAGGGTGAGAGAGAACAGAGGCTGCATGATGGATTCCAAGGGGTGAGGGAGGACAGAGGCTGCGTGATGGATTCTAGCGGTGAGAGAGGACAGAGGCTGCGTGATGGATTCCAGAGTCCATTGCTTGATTATAAAAGAGGGTGTGGAATGACTTTGGCCAAGTTTGAATACATTAAAAAAAGGACTTACGTCTTTCCTTCCTTCCGTCCTAGTACATGTCCATAAGTGATTGGATAGGAGAGTAATAGAACCAAGAGAATCTGCACATAATATTTTACCAGGCAGAGTAATAGAACCAAGAGAATCTACACATAATATTTTACCAGGCAGAGTAATAGAACCAAGAGAATCTACACATAATATTTTACCAGGCAGAGTAATAGAACCAAGAGAATCTACACATAATATTTTACCAGGCAGAGTAATAGAACCAAGAGAATCTACACATAATATTTTACCAGGCAGAGTAATAGAACCAAGAGAATCTACACATAATATTTTACCAGGCAGAGTAATAGAACCAAGAGAATCTGCACATAATATTTTACCAGGCAGAGTAATAGAACCAAGAGAATCTGCACATAATATTTTACCAGGCAGAGTAATAGAACCAAGAGAATCTGCACATAATATTTTACCAGGCAGAGTAATAGAACCAAGAGAATCTACACATAATATTTTACCAGGCAGAGTAATAGAACCAAGAGAATCTACACATAATATTTTACCAGGCAGAGTAATAGAACCAAGAGAATCTGCACATAATATTTTACCAGGCAGAGTAATAGAACCAAGAGAATCTACACATAATATTTTACCAGGCAGAGTAATAGAACCAAGAGAATCTGCACATAATATTTTACCAGGCAGAGTAATAGAACCAAGAGAATCTGCACATAATATTTTACCAGGCAGAGTAATAGAACCAAGAGAATCTGCACATAATATTTTACCAGGCAGAGTAATAGAACCAAGAGAATCTGCACATAATATTTTACCAGGCAGAGTAATAGAACCAAGAGAATTTATACACATTAGACACTGCATCAGTGTCCCCCCTGGATCCCTAGATTCCCCCTGGATCCCTAGATTCCCCCTGGATCCCTAGATTCCCCCTGTCACGGCTTTCGTCTGTAGAAGGAGGAGCGGACCAAAATGCAGCGTGGTTGTTATTCATTTTATTATAATAAAGAAACTATACAGGATAAATTAACAAAATAACAAACGTGCGAAAACCTAAACAGCCCTATCTGGTGCAAAACACAGAGACAGGAACAATCACCCACTAACACACAGTGAAACCCAGGCTACCTAAATATGGTTCCCAATCAGAGACAATGACTAACACCTGCCCCTGATTGAGAACCATATCAGGCCAAACACAGAAATAGACAAACAAGACATCCAACATAGAATGCCCACTCAGATCACACCCTGACCAACCAAAACATAGAAACATAAAAAGTAAACTATGGCCAGGGCGTGACAGTAACCCCCCCCCCCCCAAAGTGCGGACTCCGGCCGCAAAACCTGAACCTATCGGGGAGGGTCTGGGTGGGCATCTGTCCGCGGTGGCGGCTCTGGTTCTGGACGTGGCCCCCACTTCACCGCAGTCTTCCCCCACCTTGTCCGCTTCCGTGACCTCCCAGCCACGGCAACCCTACTTAACAACACGGGACAGAGGGGCAGCTCGGGACAGAGGGGCAGCTCGGGACAGAGGGGCTCTTCAGACTCCGGCAGCAGCGTCGGACAGGCGGGAGACCCCGGCAGCAGCACCGGACAGGCGGGAGACCCCGGCAGCAGTGCTGGACAGGCGGGAGACTCCGGCAGCAGCACCGGACAGGCGGGAGACCCTAGCAGCAGTGCTGGACAGGCGGGAGACTCCGGCAGCACACGAGAGGAGGAAGGCTCTGGCAGATCCTGGCTGACTGGCGGATCTGGAAGAATCTGGCTGACTGGCGGATTTGAAAGAGTCTGGCAGACTGACGGTTCCGGCAGATCCTGGCTGACTGGCGGATCTGGAAGAGTCTGGAAGAGTCTGGCTAACCGGCAGATCTGGAAGAGTCTGGCTGACTGGCAGATCTGGAAGAGTCTGGTTACTGGCAGATCTAGAAGAGTCTGGTTGACTGGCGGATCTGGAAGAGTGTGGTTGACTGGCGGATCTGGAAGAGTCTGGTTGACTGGCGGATCTGGAAGAGTCTGGCTGACTGGCGGATCTGGAAGAGTCTGGCTGACTGGCGGATCTGGAAGAGTCTGGCTGACTGGCAGATCTGGAAGATTCTGGTTGACTGGCAGATCTGGAAGAGTCTGGTTGACTGGCAGATCTGGAAGAGTCTGGTTGACTGGCAGGCAGATCTGGAAGAGTCTGGCTGACTGGCAGATCTGGAAGAGTCTGGTTGCTCCATGCAGACTAGCAGCTCTGGCAGCTCCTTGCAGACTGGCAGCTCCTTGCAGACTGGCAGCTCCATGCAGACTGGCAGCTCCATGCAGACTGGCAGCTCCGGCTGCTCCATGCAGACTGGCAGCTCTGGCTGTTCCATGAAGACTGACAGCTCTGGCTGGTCCATGCAGACTGACAGCTCTGGCTGCTCCATGCAGGCTGGCAGCTCTGGCTGCTCCATGCAGGCTGGCAGCTCTGGCTGCTCCATGCAGGCTGGCAGCTCTGGCTGCGCTAAACAGGCAGGAGACTCTGGCAACGCTGTAGAGGCGGAAGGCTCTGGCAGCGCTAAACAGGCGGGAGACTCCAGCAGCGCGGGAGACTCTAGCAGCGCAGGAGAGGAGGAAGGCTCTGGCTGCGCTGAACAGACGGGAGACTCTGTCAGCGCTGTAGAGGAGGAAGGCTCTGGCAGCGCTAAACAGGCGGGAGACTCCAGCAGCGCGGGAGACTCTAGCAGCGCAGGAGAGGAGGAAGGCTCTGGCTGCGCTGAACAGACGGGAGACTCCAGCAGCGCAGGAGAGGAGAAAGGCTCGGGCAGCGCTGAACAGGCGTGAGACTCCGGCAACGCAGGAGAGGAGGACGGCTCCGGTAGCGCTGGAGAGGCGAGGAGCACTGTAGGCCTGATGCTTGGTGCTGGCACAGGTGGTACTGGTCCGAGGACACGCACAGGAAGCCTGGTGCGGGGAGCTGCCATCGGAGGGCTGGTGTGTGGAGGTGGCACAGGATGGGCTAGACCGTGAAGGCGTACTGGAGATCTTGAGAGCAGTGCTGGCACAGGACATGCAAGGCTAGGGAGGTGCACAGGAGGCCTGGTGCGTGAGGCTGGCACCAACTTCACCAGCCGACTAACACGCACCTCAGGACGAGTATGGAGTGCTGACCCAGGTGCCATCAAATCCGCGACACGCTCCGTCGGGCAAATTCCATGCTTAAAGCACCAACATAGCAACTCCCTCATTACTCTCTCCTCCAATTTCCCCATTAACTCCTTCACAGTCTCTGTTTCGCTCACCTCCAACACCGGCTCTGGTTCTGGTCTCCTCCTTGGCTCCTCACGATAAACAGGGAGAGTGGGCTCAGGTCTGGCTCATGACTCTGCCACACTCTCCCCGAGCCCCCCCCAAGAAATTTTTGGGTCTGACTCTCAGGCTTCCATCCGCGTCGCCGTGCTGCCTCCACATACCGGCACCTCTCCGCTTTAACCGCCTCCAGTTCTTCCTTAGGACGGCGATATTCTCCAGGCTGAGCCTAGGGTCCTTCTCCGTCTAATTCGTCCTCCCATGTCCATTCCTTTTTTTGTTGCTCCTGCTGTTGCTTTTGCCTGTTACCACGCCGCTTGGTCCTGTTGTGGTGGGTGATTCTGTCACGGCTTTCGTCTGTAGAAGGAGGAGCGGACCAAAATGCAGCGTGGTTGTTATTACATTTAACATTACATTTAAGTAATTTAGCAGACGCTCTTATCCAGAGCGACTTACAAATTGATTTCATTTTATTATAATAAAGAAACTATACAGGGTAAACTAACAAAATAACAAACGTGCAAAAACCTAAACAGCCCTATCTGGTGCAAAACACAGAGACAGGAACAATCACCCACAAACACACAATGAAACCCAGGCTACCTAAATATGGTTCCCAATCAGAGACAATGACTAACACCTGCCCCTGATTGAGAACCATATCAGGCCAAACACAGAAATAGACAAACAAGACATCCAACATAGAATGCCCACTCAGATCACACCCTGACCAACCAAAACATAGAAACATACAAATTAAACTATGGCCAGGGCGTTGCACCCCCTGGATCCCTAGATTCCCCCCGGATCCCTAGATTCCCCCGGATCCATAGATTCCCCCTAGATCCCCCATGGATCCCTAGATTACCCCACATCCCTAGATTCCCCCATGGATCCCTAGATTACCCCAGATCCCTAGATTACCCCAGATCCGTAGATTCCCCAGATCCCTAGATCCCCCATGCATCCCTAGATTCCCCCGAATCCCTTGATCCCCCATGGATCCCTAGATTACCCCAGATCCCTAGATTCCCCCTAGATCCCCCATGGATCCCTAGATTACCCCAGATCCCTAGATTCCCCCTAGATCCCCCATGGATCCCTAGATTTCCCCAGATCCCTAGATTACCCCAGATCCCCCATGGATCCCTAGATTGCCCCAGATCCCTAGATCCCCCATGGATCCCTAGATTTCCCCAGATCCCTAGATTCCCCCTAGATCCCCCATGGATCCCTAGATTACCCCAGATCCCTAGATTCCCCCTAGATCCCCCATGGATCCCTAGATTTCCCCAGATCCCTAGATTCCCCCTAGATCCCCCATGGATCCCTAGATTCCCCCTGTATCCCTAGATCCCCCATGGATCCCTAGATTCCTTACACTGTTAAAATGAAGTTCTTTGTAAAACTTAAGCAACTTGTTTATGTGCAACCTTAGCCTGCGACTAGCGTTCAGAGTGTCTAACCTTAATAATTAGGCAATCATAGAGTTAACACGGTGACACTTACAGTGCACACACATTTATCATTGCACAATACCACCAACTCTCTTTATATTTTATTTTAACTTTTATTTAACTTGGCAAGTCAGTTAAGAACAAATTGATATTTACAATGACGGTCTACCAAAAGGCAAAAGGCCTCCTGAAGGTTGATGGGGGCCTGGGATTTCTTTTTTTAAACACACAAAAAATACAATTTAAATATAGGACAAAACACACATCACAGTAAGAGTGACACAACACCTTGGAGCCTGCTGTGTTTTCATCGTGACAATGCATTGAATGGTGTCAGTACTGCTAGAATAAGGCATACTGAATTAGTCTTCTGTAGCCCAATGTTCTCTGAAACTGTGGAGGAAGGGAGCGAATAGTATTTGAACCCAGGTCTGTTTATAACCCTGTGATGTGTGGGGGGAGGGAGCGAATAGTATTTGAACCCAGGTCTGTTTATAACCCTGTGATGTGTGGGGGAAGGGAGCGAATAGTATTTTAACCCAGGTCTGTTTAGAACCATGTGATGTGTGGAGGAAGGGAGCGAATAGTATTTGAACCCAGGTCTGTTTATAACCCTGTGATGTGTGGGGGGAGGGAGCGAATAGTATTTGAACCCAGGTCTGTTTATAACCCTGTGATGTGTGGGGGAAGGGAGCGAATAGTATTTGAACCCAGGTCTGTTTATAACCATGTGATGTGTGGAGGAAGGGAGCAAACAGTATTTGTTGACTATTTGGTATTTGATCATTCAGGTCCCATGACCCCTTCCTGCCTATTAAAAGACAACCTTGCTGCTTTGGTCTAACACCTGTTTGCTGAGTGATAAATCTATGAACTTCATTCCCCCAACAACTAGGGAACACTGTGACATATCCTGTGTGTGTGTGTGTGATTGCGCACACGTGTGTGTGTGTGTTTCATAAATCTGTGAACATACGTGCGTGCGCATTTATGTGTGTGTTTGACAACTCTTGAAACGCTACTGTTATTGCCATGGGTTACTTGCATTAAAGACTATTTTGGGATATATTGTGCCATGCCTCTTCCTAGTCTAACACCTGGGTGTGCATGTCATGTGATGCCAACTCCGCAATTGTGTGACCCGAGATATAGAACAAGGTATATCTTCATGTCTGTGACCTTTTCAATGAAGTTACAAGTCTTTAGTGTGGAGCGATGACTCCTTTTCATCTTGGGAGGAACTACCGTTAGACTGGAATCCCCTGTGACAAAAACAAAAATGTGTTAGGACAGGTGTATATTTGTGAAAATGAACAATATTATATGACTGACACAGACTTAATTACAAACAGAAACACACCTGGCACACCTGACTCACACACACACACATGTACGCACACACAAACAAACCAAAAGAATGTCACACACCTGCAGTTCTTCTTCACTACAAGTAAACAAACTATGGTTTACTTTATTGAATTAGTGAGAGAGTCATTAGAGAGAAAAGGAGAACAGGTGGACCTACGAGAGAGAGAGAGAGAGAGAGAGAGAGAGAGAGAGAGAGAGAGAGAAAGAGAAAGAGAGAGAGAGGGGAGGCAGAGACAGAGAGAGAGAGAGCGAGAGAGAAAGAGAGAGCGAGAGAGAAAGAGAGAGAGACAGAGAGTGAGAGAGAGGGGAGAGAGAGAGAGAGAGAGGGGAGAGAGAGAGAGCGAGAGGCGACAGAGAGAGAGACAGAGAGAGAGAGAGAGAGAGAGAGAGAGAGAGGGGAGACAGAGAGAGCGAGAGGCGACAGAGACAGAGAGAGAGACAGAGAGAGAGAGAGAGAGAGAGAGAGAGGGGAAAGAGAGAGAGAGCGAGAGAGGAGACAGCGAGAGAGAGAGAGAGAGAGAGAGAGAGAGAGAGAGAGAGAGAGAGAGAGAGAGGGGAGACAGAGAGAGCGAGAGGCGACAGAGAGAGAGACAGAGAGAGAGAGAGAGAGAGAGAGAGAGAGAGAGGGGAGACAGAGAGAGCGAGAGGCGACAGAGACAGAGAGAGAGACAGAGAGAGAGAGAGGGAAAGAGAGAGAGAGCGAGAGAGGAGACAGAGAGAGAGAGTGTCACGTTCTGACCATAGTTCTTTTGTGTTTTCTTTGTTTTAGTGTTGGTCAGGACGTGAGCTGAGTGGGCATTCTATGTTTTGTGTTTCTATGTTGGGTTTGTTGTTTGGCCTGATATGGTTCTCAGTCAGAGGCAGGTGTTAGTCATTGTCTCTGATTGGGAACCATATTTAGGTAGCCTGTTTTGTGTTGGGTTTTGTGGGTGGTTGTCTTCTGTCTTTGTGTGTCTGCACCAGACAGAACTGTTTCTGTTTTTTCACATTTGTTGTTTTGTATTTTGTAGTGTTCACGTTTATCGTCTTCATTAAACATGATGAACATTAACCCCGCTGCACTTTGGTCCTTTCCTTCGTCCACAGAAGAAAGCCGTTACAGAACCACCCACCAACCAAGGACCAAGCAGCGGCAGGAGAGGCAGCGATGTCAGGACTCCTGGAAATGGGAGGATGTTTTGAACGGCAAGGTTTGCTACACATGGGAGGAGATCCTGGCTGGAAGGGATCGCCTCCCATGGGACCAGGTGGAGGCAGCTAGGAGAGGAGAGGCAGCCGGAGAGAAGAGCCAGCGATATGAGGGAACACGGCTGGCAGGGAAGCCCGAGAGGCAGCACCAAAAATGTATTGGGGGGGGGCACACGGGGAGTGTGGCGAAGCCAGGTAGGAGACCTGCGCCAACTTCCTGTGCTTACCGGAGAGCGAGAGGGACCGGGCAGGCACCGTGTTATGCTGTGGAGCGCACGGTGTCCCCGGTGCGGGTGCATAGCCCGGTACATACCAGCTCCTCGTATCGGCCGGGCTAGAGTGGGCATCGAGCCAGGTGCCATGAAGCCGGCTCTCATCTGGTCTCCAGTGCGTCGCCTCGGGCCGGGGTACATGGCACCAGCCCTACGCATGGTGTCCCCGGTTCGCCAGCACAGCCCAGTGCAGGCTATTCCACCTCACTGCACTGGCAGGGCGACCGGGAGCATTCAACCAGGTAAGGTTGGGCAGACTCGGTGCTGAAGAGCTCCAGTGCGCCTGAACGGTCCGGTCTATCCAATGTCACCTCCACGCAACAGCCCTGCGGTGGCAGCCCCCAGCACCAGGCTGTCTCTCCATCTTCTGCCTACAGGTGCTCCCGTCTGTCCAGAGCTGCTAGAGTCTCCAGTCTGTCATGAGCCGCCAGAGTCGCCAGTCTGTCATGAGCCACCAGAGCCGCCAGTCTGTCATGAGCAGCCAGAGCCGCCAGTCTGTCATGAGCAGCCAGAGCCGTCAGCCAGCCAGGAGCTGCCAGAGCCACCAGTCAGCCAGGAGCTGCCAGAGCCGCCAGTCAGCCAGGAGCTGCCAGATGATTCACCAGTCAGCCAGGAGCTGCCAGAGCCGCCAGTCAGCCAGGAGCTGCCAGAGCCACCAGTCAGCCAGGAGCTGCCAGAGCCGTCAGCCAGCCAGGAGCTGCCAGAGCCACCAGTCAGCCAGGAGCTGCCAGAGCCGCCAGTCAGCCAGGAGCTGCCAGATTCGCCAGTCAGCCAGGAGCTGCCAGGGCTGCCAGTCAGCCACGAGCTTCCAGAGCAGCCAGTCAGCCAGGAGCTGCCAGAGCCGCCAGTCAGCCAGGAGCTGCCAGAGCCGCCAGTCAGCCAGGAGCTGCCAGAGCCGTCAGTCAGCCAGGAGCTGCCAGAGCTGCCTGTCACGCCGGCGATGCCAGAATCGCCTTTCCCTCCAGAGCTGCCGGAGTCTCCCGCCTGTCTGGCGCTGCCGGAGTGTCCCGTCCATTCGGGACCCATTTCTAGGGTCCCCAGTCAGAGGTCGGTGGCGAGGGTCGCCGTGGTTAGAGGCCACGAAGGCGGACAATGAGGCGGAGAAAGACTGTGGTGACGTGGGGTCCACGTCCCGCGCCACAGCCACCACCGCGGACAGACGCCCACCCAGACCCTCCCCTATATGTTCAGGTTTTGCGTCCAGAGTCCGCACCTTTGGGGGGAGGGGGGTACTGTTACGTTCTGACCTTTATTTCCTTTGTGTTGTCATTATTTAGTATGGTCAGGACGTGAGTTGGAGTGGGCAGTCTATGTTTGGTGTTTTATGATTTTGGGATTTCTATGTTTCGGCCAAGTATGGTTCTCAATCAGAGGCAGGTGTCGTTAGTTGTCTCTGATTGAGAATCATACTGAGGTAGCCTGGGTTTCACTGTTTGTTGGTGGGTGTTTGTTTCTGTGTCTGTGTTTGTCGCCACACGGTACTGTTTCGGTTTGTTCTCGGTTATTGTTTTTGTATTCATAGTGTTCAATTTATGTTTTTAAATAAACAACCATGGACACTTACCACGCCGCATCTTGGTCCGATCCTTGCTACACCAGAGGAAGAGGAAGAAATCAGCCGTTAAACAGAGAGAGAGAGAGAGAGAGAGAGACAGAGACACACAGAGACAGAGACAGAGACAGAGACAGAGAGAGAGAGACAGAGACAGAGACAGAGAGACAGAGACAGAGAGAGAGAGAGAGACAGAGACACAGAGAGACAGAGACAGAGACAGAGACAGAGACAGAGAGACAGAGACAGAGACAGAGAGAGAGACAGAGACAGAGACAGAGAGAGAGACAGAGACATAGAGAGAGAGGGAGAGAAGTGTCAGTTCCCAAGGTCAGCCATCAGCCAGAGATCAGCTTTGGATAACGCAGTAAAGTCCGCAGTAAAGTCCACAGCACACAGACAGGGGAGTGGCTGGCAACATGCAACCACACACACACACAACTACACAACCACACACAACTACACAACCACACCATAGAAATGTCTGTCACCACCTGATGAATGAACGCCTGTCGCTATATGATGAATGAGACCCATGGCCAGGTTGTGTCTTGTACACACACACACACACACACACACACACACACACACACACACACACACACACACACACACACACACACACACACACACACACACACACACACACACACACACACACACACACACACACACACACACACACACACACACACACACACACACACACACACACACACATCCTACTTAGCCCACATGAATAATTCATTCAGGCTGTGCAGATAAACATGGATTGTATAGTTGTATATACACTCTTATAAATAAGGGCACTCTTAGGGAAAAAAAGGTGCTATCTTGAACCTAAAAAGGTTTGCCTGTCCCCATAGGAGAACACTGAACAATCATTTTGGGTTTCAAGGAGAACCCTTTTGGGTTTCAAGTAGAACACTTTTGAGTTCCAGGTAGAACCCTTTGTGGAAAGGGTTCTCCTTGAAACCCAAAATGATCCTCCTTGAAACCCAAAAGGGTTCTACCTGGAACCCAAAAGGGTTCTCCTTGAAACCCAAAAGGGTTCTACCTGGAACCCAAAATGGTTCTCCTTGAAACCAAAAGGGTTCTACCTGGAACCCAAAAGGGTTCTCCTTGAAACCCAAAAGGGTTCTACCTGGAACCCAAAAGGGTTCTCCTTGAAACCCAAAAGGGTTCTCCTTGGAACCCAAAAGGGTTCTCCTTGGAACCCAAAAGGGTTCTCCTATGGGAACAGCTGAATAACCCTTTTGGAGTTTGTGGATAAAAAGTGTACTTGTACCTTTTTGTACCCAATATAAAAAGGGTACAATCATCACACCCTCAACGTACGGTGAAGGTACGGTACATTTCTGTTTCCCGGGGTACGACCCTGTTTTGTGTACCCTCAACTCTCGATGGTACTGATCTGTACTTTTGTTTTGCAGAGAAACAATGTGTCGAAGAAAGGTACATATTTGTACAATGATGCAATGATGCATTTTTTGACACCTAAAAAGGAAAATAATCTTTATATCATATTTCCCAGCATGCTCTACTGCAGGTAGATTTTTTTGTTGTTGTTGTAATTGTTTTGAATATCTCTGTTTATACATGTACATTGATTGATTCATCTTATGCTGCCCAAAGATAAATAACATACATTTTTCTAAACCCATTATTTATTTCTCCCCCGTTACTGAAATGGATTGTTTCAGTTTAAGCACCTAGTCTCCTCACAATGTTATTAACCTTGGGAGTCATTCTGAATGCAGGTTGCAGATTCATATAAATGACTGTTGGATATCCTCAATCTGGCTGGATTCTGATCGAAATGATACTTTCCAAGTCAGTATAATGTGACTTGCAGGTCGGGTCGCAAAATACTGATATATTTCCCAAGTTTTCCAGAAATCCTGGTTGAAAGATTCCTGGAAACGTGAGGCATTTCTGAACATTTTGGGAAGGTTACCAGACCCAACCCTGATGTGACCGGTAAAACCCTGAGGTTCAGGACCCTGTGTCCAGCTGAAATTAGGACTCAAGATGAGGCCAAAGAAGGATCAGCTGGGAGCATCCATCATCCTTGGGTATGGAGAACCTAGCTCTTACAAGTGCTCCCTTTGCTTTAACCTGGACAAAACTGCCCAGGTCCCTAATCAATTCAACTAAATTAGCCTGGAGGCCTACATTGCCTTGACCCACCATCTCTACCTCCATCTCACTAATATTACGCTCTCGTGCCCCCAATACTCTCCTAGCCTCTGAGGATGATAGAGCTGTGTACTGTTGACAGAAAAGCCCAATTTGGACTTTCACCACGTTGACTCTGAGACTCATACTCCTCTGTTTGCTGCCTCCTCCTAAAAAAAGTCTGGAAACTTGAGCAAAAAGTGGCATCTTGTAAGAGCTTCACATTGAACTTCCAATAGGATGCCTGCCGAGGCCCTGGTGAGATAGACAGCTGAGCCATGGTTATGTGGTGATCTGAAAACCCCACCAGGAGAATGGTAGCGCCCAGCAGCCTATTGCTCCGATCCTAGACATGTAAAAACGATCAAGTCGGTCTGCACTCACCCTAGACCCAAAGACCTTCACCCATGTATACTGTCTTGTGTCAGGATGTTTAGTTCTCCAAACATCCACTAGGTCAAAATGATTAATGATGTCCCTTAACACTCCCTCTGAGCCTGAATGAGGCTCTTCTCCATGTCTGTCTTTCGTAAAATCCATTGTACAGTTCCAATCCCCGCCGCCCACCAGGCGATACCTGTGAGAGTTCCTGTCTAAGACACTCTCCTCATCCACTAGCATCACCTATAACCTGACTCGACCCAGCCTCATCTACACCACCATCTATAACCTGACTAGAACCAGCCTCATCTATACCACCATCTATAACCTGACTAGACCCAGCCTCATCTACACCACCATCTATAACCTGACTAGACCCAGCATCATCTACAACACCATCTATAACCTGACTAGACCCAGCCTCATCTACAACACCATCTATAACCTGACTAGACCCAGCCTCATCTACAACACCATCTATAACCTGACTAGACCCAGACTCATCTACACCATCTATAACCTCACTAGACCCAGCCTCATCTACACCATCTATAGCCTGACTAGACCCAGCCTCATCTACAACACCATCTATAACCTGACTAGACCCAGCCTCATCTACAACACCATCTATAACCTGACTAGACCCAGCCTCATCTACACCACCATCTATAACCTGACTAGACCCAGCCTCATCTACACCATCTATAACCTGACTAGAACCAGCCTGATCTACACCATCTATAGCCTGACTAGACCCAGCCTCATCTACAACACCATCTATAACCTGACTAGACCCAGCCTCATCAACACCATCTATAACCTGACTAGACCCAGACTCATCTACACCACCATCTATAACCTGACTAGACCCAGCCTCATCTACACCACCATCTATAACCTGACTAGACCCAGCCTCATCTACACCATCTATAACCTGACTAGACCCAGACTCATCTACACCACCATCTATAACCTGACTAGACCCAGCCTCATCTACACCTCCATCTATAACCTGACTAGACCCAGCCTCATCTACACCACCATCTATAACCTGACTAGACCCAGCCTCATCTACACCATCTAAAACCTGACTAGACCCAGCCTCATCTACACCACCATCTATAACCTGACTAGACCCAGCCTCATCTACACCATCTATAACCTGACTAGAACCAGCCTGATCTACACCATCTATAGCCTGACTAGACCCAGCCTCATCTACAACACCATCTATAACCTGACTAGACCCAGCCTCATCAACACCATCTATAACCTGACTAGACCCAGACTCATCTACACCACCATCTATAACCTGACTAGACCCAGCCTCATCTACACCTCCATCTATAACCTGACTAGACCCAGCCTCATCTACACCACCATCTATAACCTGACTAGACCCAGACTCATCTACACCACCATCTATAACCTGACTAGACCCAGCCTCATCTACACCTCCATCTATAACCTGACTAGACCCAGCCTCATCTACACCACCATCTATAACCTGACTAGACCCAGCCTCATCTACACCACCATCTATAACCTGACTAGACCCAGCCTCATCTACACCATCTAAAACCTGACTAGACCCAGCCTCATCTACACCACCATCTATAACCTGACTAGACCCAGACTCATCTACACCACCATCTATAACCTGACTAGACCCAGACTCATCTACACCACCATCTATAACCTGACTAGACCCAGTCTCATCTACACCACCATCTATAACCTGACTAGACCCAGCCTCATCTACACCACCATCTATAACCTGACTAGACCAGCCTCATCTACACCACCATCTATAACCTGACTAGACCCAGCCTCATCTACACCACCATCTATAACCTGACTAGACCCAGCCTCATCTACACCACCATCTATAGCATGACTAGACCCAGCCTCATCTACACTACCATCTATAACCTGACTAGACCCAGCCTCAACTACACCACCATCTATAACCTGACTAGACCCAGTCTCATCTACACCACCATCTATAACCTGACTAGACCCAGCCTCAACTACACCACCATCTATAACCTGACTAGACCCAGCCTCATCTACACCACCATCTATAACCTGACTAGACCCAGCCTCATCTACACCACCATCTATAACCTGACTAGACCCAGCCTCATCTACACCACCATCTATAGCATGACTAGACCCAGTCTCATCTACACTACCATCTATAACCTGACTAGACCCAGCCTCATCAACACTACTATCTATAACCTGACTAGACCCAGCCTCATATACACCACCATCTATAACCTGACTAGACCCAGCCTCATCTACACCACCATCTATAACCTGACTAGACCCAGTCTCATCTACACTACCATCTATAACCTGACTAGACCCAGCCTCATCTACACCACCATCAGCCTCATTGCACAATATAACAATATTTGAAGAGTTATATTCGGAAAATTATAACTTTGTAATCTGAAGATTTTCCTTGGTGCCCCGACTTCCTAGTTAATTACATTTACATGATTAGCCTTAATCACGTAATAATAATTACAGATAATTGATTTGTGAAACTAACAGTCTTTTCTTTTAATGACGCCAAAGACACGACACAGGCAAGCATATTACGTTCTGAGAACCATATGTTTCGTAGAGCTTGGTGAGAGTGTGGTTGTCCTAATGGTTATTATGCATACAACGTTCCCACAACGTTCGGGGGGATGGTGCAGCGTAGTTGCTTTGTTTTTGAACATTATAATTTTAAGGAACATGACAAAGATAAGTTAGTTTCTTTGGTAATTCATTACCTTAACAGAACGTTTCCTAAAAGGTTCTAACACGGTTCTAGGATGTTGCAGGAACGTTCTCCAAGTAGTTTCGACATTAGGAATGTTCTCAAATAGTTCAGAGAACGTTAAGAAACAATGTCCTTCTGTGAGAATTTCAGTATTTCAGCATAACGTTTCGGGGAACGCCCCCCCCCCCTCAGCTCAGAATATGAAGAAAACTTTTCCATTAAAATAACCCCACTAGAAGACGTTTGTAACGTTCAGAATCATGGTGGCTCAGCGAACCAGGGATGGAAGAACAGAAGATTTTACGTTTGAATCTCACTGATTAAATCAAATCGACTGTTATTCGTCACATGCGCCCCAATACAACAGGTATTACAGTGAAATGCCTTAAGCCCTTAAACAACAATGCAGTGTGTGTGTGTGTGTGTGTGTGTGTGTGTGTGTGTGTTGTGTGTATTTCTCTCTCTCTCTCTCTCTCTCTGTCTCTCTCTCTGTCTCTCTCTCTCCCTCTCACCCCCCTCTCTCCAATCTCTTTCTCTCTCCTCCCTCTATCTCCTCTTTCCATCCCATTTCCCTCTCTACCTTATCTACCTCACCTGTTTAGGCAATGTTAACACGTTTCCCATGCCAACAAAGCCCTTGAATTGAATTGAATTGAGAGAGAGGGGGGGTGAAATTGAGAGAGAGAGAGAGAGAGAGAGGGGGGGAGGGTGAAATTGAGAGAGAGAGAGAGAGAGAGAGAGGAACAGAGAGAGTGGGAGATGGAGAGAGATGGGAGATAGAGGGAGGAGAGAGAGAGAGGGGTGAGATGGAGAGAGACATCAATAATGGAGAGTCTGAGTGAGAGGTCAAGTGATAAAAACAGAACAGGAGAGACGAGAGTGAAGGAGGGAGAGGAGATGAGAGACGAGAGGGAGATGAGGGAGAGGAGATGAGAGACGAGAGGATGAACTGGGGTCTGATAGTGAACGCATCAGGCTCCTACCCGTTGCCGCTTGGGACCATTGAAAGACGTATTTTCAACCTACTTGGCAGCGATGCCTTTCTAAACTTGCGTGGAACAATTGGACTTTAGGATCCGTTATTAAATAAAACAAATGTTTGCGCGGTTTGAGTAATACATCAATGTACAATGCCGCCATTTTGTCGATTTAAAAATGTGTTCTCTCGTTGATCGAGACAGTCTTACACGCACGCACGCGCACACACACACACACACACACACACACACACACACACACACACACACACACACACACACACACACACACACACACACACACACACACACACACACACACAGGAACACGCACAGAAGACAACATCATGACCATACTGTGCAAAAGTTCAGAGGTTCACGGATAAGGAACTCTTTTTACAACCACACTGTTCATGACCTTTGACCTTTGTTAGGTTCCTGTAATTCGTCTATTGTATTCAGAGGGGCCCAAAGGGGACAGATTGGGTCTCTTTGTTTGCATCCCAGTTGGAACCTATGTAGTGCACTGGGGTGGCAGGTAGCCTAGTGGTAGTGGTAGTGGTAGCCTAGTGGTAGTGGTAGCCTAGTGGTAGTGGTAGCCTAGTGGTAGTGGTAGCCTAGTGGTAGTGGTAGCCTAGTGGTAGTGGTAGTGGTAGCCTAGTGGTAGTGGTAGCCTAGTGGTAGTGGTAGCCTAGTGGTAGTGGTAGCCTAGTGGTAGTGGTAGCCTAGTGGTAGTGGTAGTGGTAGCCTAGTGGTAGTGGTAGCCTAGTGGTAGTGGTAGCCTAGTGGTAGTGGTAGCCTAGTGGTAGTGGTAGTGGTAGCCTAGTGGTAGTGGTAGCCTAGTGGTAGTGGTAGTGGTAGCCTAGTGGTAGTGGTAGCCTAGTGGTAGTGGTAGCCTAGTGGTAGTGGTAGTGGTAGCCTAGTGGTAGTGGTAGCCTAGTGGTAGTGGTAGTGGTAGCCTAGTGGTAGTGGTAGCCTAGTGGTAGTGGTAGCCTAGTGGTAGTGGTAGCCTAGTGGTAGTGGTAGCCTAGTGGTAGTGGTAGCCTAGTGGTAGTGGTAGTGGTAGCCTAGTGGTAGTGGTAGCCTAGTGGTAGTGGTAGCCTAGTGGTAGTGGTAGCCTAGTGGTAGTGGTAGTGGTAGCCTAGTGGTAGTGGTAGCCTAGTGGTAGTGGTAGCCTAGTGGTAGTGGTAGCCTAGTGGTAGTGGTAGCCTAGTGGTAGTGGTAGTGGTAGTGGTAGTGGTAGCCTAGTGGTAGTGGTAGCCTAGTGGTAGTGGTAGCCTAGTGGTAGTGGTAGCCTAGTGGTAGCCTAGTGGTAGTGGTAGCCTAGTGGTAGTGGTAGCCTAGTGGTAGTGGTAGCCTAGTGGTAGTGGTAGTGGTAGTGGTAGCCTAGTGGTAGTGGTAGCCTAGTGGTAGTGGTAGCCTAGTGGTAGCCTAGTGGTAGTGGTAGCCTAGTGGTAGTGGTAGCCTAGTGGTAGCCTAGTGGTAGTGGTAGCCTAGTGGTAGTGGTAGCCTAGTGGTAGTGGTAGCCTAGTGGTAGTGGTAGCCTAGTGGTAGTGGTAGCCTAGTGGTAGCCTAGTGGTAGTGGTAGCCTAGTGGTAGTGGTAGCCTAGTGGTAGTGGTAGCCTAGTGGTAGTGGTAGTGGTAGCCTAGTGGTAGTGGTAGCCTAGTGGTAGTGGTAGCCTAGTGGTAGTGGTAGCCTAGTGGTAGTGGTAGCCTAGTGGTAGTGGTAGCCTAGTGGTAGCCTAGTGGTAGTGGTAGCCTAGTGGTAGTGGTAGCCTAGTGGTAGTGGTAGCCTAGTGGTAGTGGTAGTGGTAGCCTAGTGGTAGTGGTAGCCTAGTGGTAGTGGTAGCCTAGTGGTAGTGGTAGCCTAGTGGTAGTGGTAGCCTAGTGGTAGTGGTAGTGGTAGCCTAGTGGTAGTGGTAGCCTAGTGGTAGTGGTAGCCTAGTGGTAGTGGTAGTGGTAGCCTAGTGGTAATGGTAGCCTAGTGGTAGTGGTAGCCTAGTGGTAGTGGTAGCCTAGTGGTAGTGGTAGCCTAGTGGTAGTGGTAGCCTAGTGGTAGTGGTAGTGGTAGCCTAGTGGTAGTGGTAGCCTAGTGGTAGTGGTAGCCTAGTGGTAGTGGTAGTGGTAGCCTAGTGGTAGTGGTAGCCTAGTGGTAGTGGTAGCCTAGTGGTAGTGGTAGCCTAGTGGTAGTGGTAGCCTAGTGGTAGTGGTAGCCTAGTGGTTAGAGCCACCGCAAGGTGGCTCGGTCGAATCCCCTGAGCTGACCAAGGTTAAAAATCTGTCGTTCTGGCCCCTGAACAAGACAGTTAACCCACTGTTCCTAGGCTGTCATTGAAAATAACAGTATGTTCTTTAACTGACTTGCCTAGTTAAATAAAGGTTTTAAAAAAAACTACATTTTTGACCAGAGCCCATAAGACTAGTCGAAAGTAGTGCACTTTGTAGGGAAGAGGGTGCGATTTGGGACTCATTACACTCTCCATGATAACCAAAGCACTCCTCAAAGGTAAATTATATTTTTGTCCACACTCCTTAGCCCATCTAAGACTATTAGAGCTGCTAGAGTCTCTCATTGGCCTAAAAGTGATGCTGAGAATGCATGCTTGATTTGTGGGGCATGCTCAGCCACGGGTCGTTCAGATCCGGTTTCACGCATGGCGAGCTTTGAAGGAAATTCAGCACAGGATGTGTGCTATAACAAAAAAACAGACAAATTACATATCAACCACAGATACACAGGGATACTATAGGAGAAAGAGGGCAACTCCTATTCTCTATATAGGGCTCTACTGTTGACCAGGACCCATAGTGCTCTACTGTTGACCAGGACCCATAGTGGACTACTGTTGACCAGGGCCCATAGTGCTCTACTGTTGACCAGACCCATAGGGCTCTAATGTTGACCAGGACCCATAGTGCTCTACTGTTGACCAGGACCCATAGTGCTCTACTGTTGACCAGGACCGTAGGGCACTACTGTTGACCAGGACCCATAGGGCTCTACTGTTGACCAGGACCCACAGTGCTCTACTGTTGACCAGGACCCACAGTGCTCTACTGTTGACCAGGACCCATAGTGCACTACTGTTGACCAGGACCCATAGTGCACTACTGTTGACCAGGACCCATAGTGCTCTACTGTTGACCAGGACCCATAGTGCTCTACGGTTGACCAGGACCCATAGTGCTCTACTGTTGACCAGGACCCATAGTGCACTACTGTTGACCAGGACCCATAGTGCTCTACTGTTGACCAGGACCCATAGTGCACTACTGTTGACCAGGACCCATAGTGCTCTACTGTTGACCAGGACCCATAGTGCACTACTGTTGACCAGGACCCATAGTGCACTACTGTTGACCAGGGCCCATAGTGCACTACTGTTGACCAGGACCCATAGTGCACTACTGTTGACCAGGACCCATAGTGCACTACTGTTGACCAGGACCCACAGTGCACTACTGTTGACCATTTGGGACACAGACAAAGCCAGCCCTAGGAGAATATATGGAATCCAGGCATTCCATGAGCATGGCTATTTTATCTCCTGGACATTAGTAACGTATGTGTCTGTTTCCTGGACAGTAGTAATGTATGTGTCTGTCTCCTGGACATTAGTAATGTATGTGTCTGTCTCCTGGACATTAGTAATGTATGTGTCTGTCTCCTGGACATGCAGTAGTAATGTATGTGTCTGTCTCCTGGACATTAGTAATGTATGTGTCTGTCTCCTGGACATTAGTAATGTATGTGTCTGTCTCCTGGACATTAGTAATGTATGTGTCTGTCTCCTGGACATTAGTAATGTATGTGTCTGTCTCCTAGACATTAGTAATGTATGTGTCTGTCTCCTGGACATGCAGTAGTAATGTATGTGTCTGTCTCCTGGACATTAGTAATGTATGTGTCTGTCTTCTGGACATGCAGTAGTAATGTATGTGTCTGTCTCCTGGACATTAGTGATGTATGTGTCTGTCTCCTGGACATGCAGTAGTAATGTATGTGTCTGTCTCCTGGACATTAGTAATGTATGTGTCTGTCTCCTGGACATTAGTAATGTATGTGTCTGTCTGCTTGACCGGTCTGTTTGCTTTATGTTGTTGTTTTCCTGTGGCATTATTTATTTATCCTGGATAATTGTATGTGAAACCGCCGTAGCAGGCGCATGTGTGTGTGTGTGTGCCTTAAAGCGGCACTTAGCCCAGATGAAAGTTAAAGCCCTTCAAGGCAATGTGACAGTCAAGGTCATTACATAACAGAAGAGACAGTCAAGGTCATAACATAACAGAAGAGACAGTCAAGGTCATAACATAACAGAAGAGACAGTCAAGGTCATAACATAACAGAAGAGACAGTCAAGGTCATAACATAACAGTAGAGACAGTCAAGGTCATTACATTACAGGAGAGACAGTCAAACACATAGACACACTGGTCTCCCACGGGAGCAACCAACATCTAAGACTGTTAGAACTCTACAGTACTCACTGTTACCATAGCACCATATACTGCCTCCACTACAGTAATCACTGTTACCATAGCACCATATACTGACCCCTCTACAGTACTCACTGTTACCATAGCACCATATATTGACCCCTCTATAGTACTCACTGTTACCATAGCACCATATACTGCCTCCACTACAGTACTCACTGTTACCATCGCACCATATACTGACCCCCTCTACAGTACTCACTGTTACCATAGCCCCATATACTGACCCCCTCTACTGTACTCACTGTTACCACATCACCATATACTTACCTCTCTACAGTACTCCCTGTTACCATAGCACCATATACTGACCCCTCTGCAGTACTCACTGTTAAATCAAATCAAATTTATTTATATAGCCCTTCTTACATCAGCTGATATCTCAAAGTGCTGTACATAAACCCAGCCTAAAACCCCAAACAGCAAGCAATGCAGGTGTAGAAGCACGGTGGCTAGGAAAAACTCCCTAGAAAGGCCAAAACCTAGGAAGAAACCTAGAGTGGAACCAGGCTATGTGGGGTGGCCAGTCCTCTTCTGGCTGTGCCGGGTGGAGATTATAACAGAACATGGCCAAGATGTTCAAATGTTCATAAATGACCAGCATGGTCGAATAATAATAAGGCAGAACAGTTGAAACTGGAACAGCAGCACGGCTAGGTGGACTGGGGACAGCAAGGAGTCATCATGTCAGGTAGTCCTGGGGCATGGTCCGAGGGCTCAGGTCCTCCGAGAGAGAGAAAGAGAGAGAGGAGAGAATTAGAGAACGCACACATAGATTCAAACAGGACACCGAATTGGACAGGAGAAGTACTCCAGATATAACAAACTGACACTAGCCCCCCGACACATAAAATACTGCAGCATAAATACTGGAGGCTGAGACAGGAGGGGTCAGGAGACACTGTGGCCCCATCGGAGGACACCCCCGGACAGGGCCAAACAGGAAGGATGTAACCCCACCCACTTTGCCAAAGCACAGCCCCCACACCACACCACCAAGGATATCTTCAACCACCAACTTACCATCCTGAGACAAGGCTGAGTATAGCCCACAAAGATCTCCGCCATGGCACAACCCAAGGGGGTGCCAACCCAGACAGGATGACCACATTAGTGAATCATCCCACTCAGGTGACGCACCCCTTCCAGGGACGGCATGAGAGAGCCCCAGTAAGCCAGTGACTCAGCACCTGTAATAGGGTTAGAGGCAGAGAATCCCAGTGGAAAGAGGGGAACCGGCCAGGCAGAGACAGCAAGGGCGGTTCGTTGCTCCAGAGCCTTTCCGTTCACCTTCCTACTCCTGGGCCAGACTACACTCAATCATATGACCCACTGAAGAGATGAGTCTTCAGTAAAGACTTAAAGGTTGAGACCGAGTTTGCGTATCTGACATGGGTAGGCATGGGTAGGCAGACCGTTCCATAAAAATGGAGCTCTATAGGAGAAACTCATTCCTCTCTGCCTCCTTCTTTCCACTCCTCTCCTCTTTTGACCTCACCCTCTCACCTTCCCCCCCTACTCACAAGGCAGGCAATACGCTCGACCTCATCTTTACTAGATGCTGTTCTTCCACTAACCTCATTGCAACTCCCCTCCAAGTCTCCGACCACTACCTTGTATCCTTTTCCCTCTCGCTCTCATCCAACACTTCCCACACTGCCCCTACTCGGATGGTATCGCGCCGTCCCAACCTTCGCTCTCTCTCCCCCGCTACTCTCTCCTCTTCAATCCTATCATCTCTTCCCTCTGCTCAAACCTTCTCCAACCTATCTCCTGATTCTGCCTCCTCAACCCTCCTCTCTCCCTTTCTGCATCCTTTGACTCTCTATGTCCCCTATCCTCCAGGCCGGCTCGGTCCTCCCCTCCCGCTCCGTGGCTCGACGACTCATTGCGAGCTCACAGAACAGGGCTCCGGGCAGCCGAGCGGAAATGGAGGAAAACTCGCCTCCCTGCGGACCTGGCATCCTTTCACTCCCTCCTCTCTACATTTTCCTCCTCTGTCTCTGCTGCTAAAGCCACTTTCTACCACTCTAAATTCCAAGCATCTGCCTCTAACCCTAGGAAGCTCTTTGCCACCTTCTCCTCCCTCCTGAATCCTCCTCCCCTCCCCCTCCTCCCTCTCTGCAGATGACTTCGTCAACCATTTTGAAAAGAAGGTCGACGACATCCGATCCTCGTTTGCTAAGTAAAACGACACCGCTGGTTCTGCTCACACTGCCCTACCCTGTGCTCTGACCTCTTTCTCCCCTCTCTCTCCAGATGAAATCTCGCTTCTTGTGACGGCCGGCCGCCCAACAACCTGCCCGCTTGACCCTATCCCCTCCTCTCTTCTCCAGACCATTTCCGGAGACCTTCTCCTTACCTCACCTCGCTCATCAACTCATCCCTGACCGCTGGCTACGTCCCTTCCGTCTTCAAGAGAGTGAGAGTTGCACCCCTTCTGAAAAAACCTACACTCGATCTCTCTGATGTCAACAACTACAGACCAGTATCCCTTCTTTCTTTTCTCTCCAAAACTCTTGAACGTGCCGTCCTTGGCCAGCTCTCCCGCTATCTCTCTCAGAATGACCTTCTTGATCCAAATCAGTCAGGTTTCAAGACTAGTCATTCAACTGAGACTGCTCTTCTCTGTATCACGGAGGCGCTCCGCACTGCTAAAGCTAACTCTCTCTCCTCTGCTCTCATCCTTCTAGACCTATCGGCTGCCTTCGATACTGTGAACCATCAGATCCTCCTCTCCACCCTCTCCGAGTTGGGCATCTCCGGCGCGGCCCACGCTTGGATTGCGTCCTACCTGACAGGTCGCTCCTATCAGGTGGCGTGGCGAGAATTTGTCTCCTCGCCACGCGCTCTCACCACTCGTGTCCCCCAGGGCTCTGTTCTAGGCCCTCTCCTATTCTCGCTATACACCAAGTCACTTGGCTCTGTCATAACCTCACATGGTCTCTCCTATCATTGCTATGCAGACGACACACAATTAATCTTCTCCTTTCCCCTTTCTGATGACCAGGTGGCGAATCGCATCTCTGCATGTCTGGCAGACATATCAGTGTGGATGACGGATCACCACCTCAAGCTGAACCTCAGCAAGACGGAGCTGCTCTTCCTCCCGGGGAAGGACTGCCCGTTCCATGATCTCGCCATCACGGTTGACAACTCCATTGTGTCCTCCTCCCAGAGCGCTAAGAACCTTGGCGTGATCCTGGACAACACCCTGTCGTTCTCAACTAACATCAAGGCGGTGGCCCGTTCCTGTAGGTTCATGCTCTACAACATCCGCAGAGTACGACCCTGCCTCACACAGGAAGCGGCGCAGGTCCTAATCCAGGTACTTGTCATCTCCCGTCTGGATTACTGCAACTCGCTGTTGGCTGGGCTCCCTGCCTGTGCCATTAAACCCTACAACTCATCCAGAACGCCGCAGCCCGTCTGGTGTTCAACCTTCCCAAGTTCTCTCACGTCACCCCGCTCCTCCGCTCTCTCCACTGGCTTCCAGTTGAAGCTCGCATCCGCTACAAGACCATGGTGCTTGCCTACGGAGCTGTGAGGGGAACGGCACCGCAGTACCTCCAGGCTCTGATCAGGCCCTACACCCAAACAAGGGCACTGCGTTCATCCACCTCTGGCCTGCTCGCCTCCCTACCACTGAGGAAGTACAGTTCCCGCTCAGCCCAGTCAAAACTGTTCGCTGCTCTGGCCCCCCAATGGTGGAACAAACTCCCTCACGACGCCAGGACAGCGGAGTCAATCACCACCTTCCGGAGACACCTGAAACCCCACCTCTTTAAGGAATACCTAGGATAGGATAAAGTAATCCTTCTCACCCCCTTTAAATGATTTAGATGCAATATTGTAAAGTGGCTGTTCCACTGGATGTCATAAGGTGAATTCACCAATTTGTAAGTCGCTCTGGATAAGAGCGTCTGCCAAATGACTTAAATGAGAAAGCCCTGCCTCCAGCTGTTTGCTTAGAGATTCTAGGGACAATTAGGAGGCCTGCGTCTTGTGACCGTAGCGTACGTGTAGGTATGGACGGCAGGACCAAATCAGAGAGATAGGTAGGAGCAAGCCCATGTAATGCTTTGTAGGTTAGCAGTAAAACCTTGAAATCAGCCCTTGCTTTGACAGGAAGCCAGTGTAGGGAGGCTAGCACTGGAGTAATATGATCAATTTTTTTGGTTCTAGTCAGGATTCTAGCAGCCGTATTTAGCACTAACTGAAGTTTATTTAGTGCTTTATCCGGGTAGCCGGAAAGTAGAGCATTGCAGTAGTCTAACCTAGAAGTGACAAAAGCATGGATTCATTTTTCTGCATCATTTTTGGACAGAAAGTTTCGGATTTTTGCAATGTTACGTAGATGGAAAAAAGCTGTCCTTGAAATGGTCTTGATATGTCCTTCAAAAGAGAGATCAGGGTCCAGAGTAACGCCGAGGTCCTTCACAGTTTTATTTGAGACGACTGTACAACCATTAAGATTAATTGTCAGATTCAACAGAAGATCTCTGTTACCATAGCACCATATACTGACCCCTCTACAGTACTCACTGTTAGCATAGCCCCATATACTTACCCCTCTACAGTACTCACTGTTACCATAGCCCCATATACTGACCCCTCTACAGTACTCACTGTTACCATAGACCCATATACTGACCCCTCTACGGTACTCACTGTTACCATAGCCCCATATTCTGAACCCTCTACGGTACTCACTGTTAACATAGCCCCATATACTGACCCCTCTACTGTACTCACTGTTACCATAGCACCATATACTGACCCCTCTACGGTACTCACTGTTACCATAGCCCCATATTCTGAACCCTCTACGGTACTCACTGTTAACATAGCACCATATACTGACCCCCTCTACAGTACTCACTGTTACCATAGCCCCATATACTGACCCCTCTACGGTACTCACTGTTACCATAGCCCCATATTCTGAACCCTCTACGGTACTCACTGTTAACATAGCCCCATATACTGACCCCTCTACTGTACTCACTGTTACCATAGCACCATATACTGACCCCTCTACGGTACTCACTGTTACCATAGCCCCATATTCTGAACCCTCTACGGTACTCACTGTTACCATAGCCCCATATACTGACCCCTCTACGGTACTCACTGTTACCATAGCACCATATACTGACCCCTCTACGGTACTCACTGTTACCATAGCACCATATACTGACCCCTCTACAGGACTCACTGTTACCATAGCACCATATACTGACCCCTCTACGGTACTCACTGTTACCATAGCACCATATACTGACCCCTCTACGGTACTCACTGTTACCATAGCACCATATACTGATCCCCTCTACAGGACTCACTGTTACCATAGCACCATATACTGACCCCTCTACAGGACTCACTGTTACCATAGCCCCATATACTGACCCCTCTACAGGACTCACTGTTACCATAGCCCCATATACTGACCCCTCTACAGGACTCACTGTTACCATAGCACCATATACTGACCCCTCTACAGGACTCACTGTTACCATAGCATCATATACTGACCCCTCTACAGTACTCACTGTGCAATGTTAAATGATGTGTCCCAAATGGCACCCTATTCTCTTATGGTGTGCTACTTTTGACCACGACCCATACAGCTTTTGCCAAAAGTAGTGCACTATGTAGGGGATAACAGTAGTGCACTATGTAGGGGATAGCAGTAGTGCACTATGTAGGGGATAACAGTAGTGCACTATGTAGGGGATAGCAGTAGTGTGCTATGTAGGGGATAGCAGTAGTGTACTATGTAGGGGATAGCAGTAGTGTACTATGTAGGGGATAGCAGTAGTGCACTATATAGGGGATAGCAGTAGTGCACTATGTAGGGGATAGCAGTAGTCACTATGTAGGGGATAGCAGTAGTGTACTATGTAGGGGACAGCAGTAGTGCACTATGTACGGGATAGCAGTAGTCACTATGTAGGGGATAGCAGTAGTGTACTACGTAGGGGATAGCAGTAGTGCACTATGTAGGGGATAGCAGTAGTGCACTATGTAGGGGATAGCAGTAGTGCACTATGTAGGGGATAGCAGTAGTGCACTATGTAGGGGATAGCAGTAGTGTACTATGTTGGGGATAGAAGTAGTCACTATGTAGGGGATAGCAGTAGTGTACTATGTAGGAGATAGCAGTAGTCACTATGTAGGGGATAGCAGTAGTGTACTATGTAGGAGATAGCAGTAGTGCACTATGTAGGGGATAGCAGTAGTCACTATGTAGGGGATAGCAGTAGTGCACTATGTAGGGGATAGCAGTAGTGTACTATGTAGGAGATAGCAGTAGTGCACTATGTAGGGGATAGCAGTAGTCACTATGTAGGGGATAGCAGTAGTGTACTATGTAGAGGATAGCAGTAGTGTGCTATGTAGGGGATAGCAGTAGTCACTATGTAGGGGATAGCAGTAGTGCACTATGTAGGGGATAGCAGTAGTGCCCTATGTAGGGGATAGCAGTAGTGCACTATGTAGGGGATAGCAGTAGTGTACTATGTAGGAGATAGCAGTAGTGCACTATGTAGGGATAGCAGTAGTCACTATGTAGGGGATAGCAGTAGTGTACTATGTAGGAGATAGCAGTAGTCACTATGTAGGAGATAGCAGTAGTGCACTATGTAGGGGATAGCAGTAGTGCACTATGTAGGGGATAGCAGTAGTGCCCTATGTAGGGGATAGCAGTAGTGCACTATGTAGGGGATAGCAGTAGTGTACTATGTAGGGGATAGCAGTAGTCACTATGTAGGGGATAGCAGTAGTGTACTATGTAGGAGATAGCAGTAGTGCACTATGTAGGGGATAGCAGTAGTCACTATGTAGGGGATAGCAGTAGTGCACTATGTAGGGGATAGCAGTAGTGTACTATGTAGGAGATAGCAGTAGTGCACTATGTAGGGGATAGCAATAGTCACTATGTAGGGGATAGCAGTAGTGTACTATGTAGGGGATAGCAGTAGTGTGCTATGTAGGGGATAGCAGTAGTCACTATGTAGGGGATAGCAGTAGTGCACTATGTAGGGGATAGCAGTAGTGCCCTATGTAGGGGATAGCAGTAGTGCACTATGTAGGGGATAGCAGTAGTGTACTATGTAGGAGATAGCAGTAGTGCACTATGTAGGGGATAGCAGTAGTCACTATGTAGGGGATAGCAGTAGTGTACTATGTAGGAGATAGCAGTAGTCACTATGTAGGAGATAGCAGTAGTGCACTATGTAGGGGATAGCAGTAGTCACTATGTAGGGGATAGCAGTAGTGCACTATGTAGGGGATAGCAGTTGTGCACTATGTAGGGGATAGCAGTAGTGTACTATGTAGGGGATAGCAGTAGTGTGCTATGTAGGGGATAGCAGTAGTCACTATGTAGGGGATAGCAGTAGTGCACTATGTAGGGGATAGCAGTAGTCACTATGTAGGGGATAGCAGTAGTGCACTATGTAGGGGATAGCAGTAGTGCACTATCTAGGGGATAGCAGTAGTCACTATGTAGGGGATAGCAGTAGTGTACTATGTAGGGGATAGCAGTAGTGTACTATGTAGGGGATAGCAGTAGTCACTATGTAGGATAGCAGTAGTGTACTATGTAGGGGATAGCAGTAGTCACTATGTAGGGGATAGCAGTAGTGTACTATGTAGGGGATAGCAGTAGTCACTATGGGGATAGCAGTAGGGATAGCAGTAGTGCACTATGTAGGGGATAGCAGTAGTGTACTATGTAGGGGATAGCAGTAGTGTACTATGTAGGGGATAGCAGTAGTCACTATGTAGGGGATAGCAGTAGTGTACTATGTAGGGGATAGCAGTAGTCACTATGTAGGGGATAGCAGTAGTCACTATGTAGGGGATAGCAGTAGTGCACTATGTAGGGGATAGCAGTAGACACCATGTAGTAGCAGTACTATGTAGGGATAGCAGTAGTGTACTATGTAGGGGATAGCAGTAGTGCACTATGTAGGGGATAGCAGTAGTCACTATGTAGGGGATAGCAGTAGTGTACTATGTAGGGGATAGCAGTAGTGTACTATGTAGGGGATAGCAGTAGTGCACTATGTAGGGATAGCAGTAGTGCACCATGTAGGGGATAGCAGTAGTGCACTATGTAGGGGATAGCAGTAGTGTACTATGTAGGGGATAGCAGTAGTCACCATGTAGGGGATAGCAGTAGTGTACTATGTAGGGGATAGCAGTAGTCACTATGTAGGGGATAGCAGTAGTGTACTATGTAGGGGATAGCAGTAGTCACTATGTAGGGGATAGCAGTAGTGTACCATGTAGGGGATAGCAGTAGTGTACTATGTAGGGATAGCAGTAGTGTACTATGTAGGATAGCAGTAGTCACCATGTAGGGGATAGCAGTAGTGTACTATGTAGGATAGCTATGTAGGGGATAGCAGTAGTGCACTATGTAGGGAGAGCAGTAGTGTACTATGTAGGGGATAGCAGTAGTGCACTATGTAGGGGATAGCAGTAGTCACTATGTAGGGGATAGCAGTAGTGTACTATGTAGGGGATAGCAGTAGTGTACTATGTAGGGGACAGCAGTAGTGTACTATGTAGGGGATAGCAGTAGTCACTATGTAGGGGATAGCAGTAGTGCACTATGTAGGGGATAGCAGTAGTCACTATGTAGGGGATAGCAGTAGTCACTATGTAGGGGATAGCAGTAGTCACTATGTAGGGGATAGCAGTAGTCACTATGTAGGGGATAGCAGTAGTCACTATGTAGGGGATAGCAGTAGTGTACTATGTAGGGATAGCAGTAGTCACTATGTAGGGGATAGCAGTAGTGCACTATGTAGGGGATAGCAGTAGTGTACTATGTAGGGGATAGCAGTAGTGCACTATGTAGGGGATAGCAGTAGTGTACTATGTAGGGGATAGCAGTAGTGCACTATGTAGGGGATAGCAGTAGTCACTATGTAGGGGATAGCAGTAGTGTACTATGTAGGGATAGCAGTAGTGCACTATGTAGGGGATAGCAGTAGTGCACTATGTAGGATAGCAGTAGTCACTATGTAGGGGATAGCAGTAGTGTACTATGTAGGGGATAGCAGTAGTGCACTATGTAGGGGATAGCAGTAGTCACTATGTAGGGGATAGCAGTAGTGTACTATGTAGGGGATAGCAGTAGTGTACTATGTAGGGGATAGCAGTAGTGTACTATGTAGGGGATAGCAGTAGTGCACTATGTAGGGGATAGCAGTAGTCACTATGTAGGGGATAGCAGTAGTGTACTATGTAGGGGATAGCAGTAGTGTACTATGTAGGGGATAGCAGTAGTCACTATGTAGGGGATAGCAGTAGTGTACTATGTAGGGGATAGCAGTAGTGCACTATGTAGGGGATAGCAGTAGTGTACTATGTAGGGGATAGCAGTAGTCACTATGTAGGGGATAGCAGTAGTGTACTATGTAGGAGATAGCAGTAGTGCACTATGTAGGGGATAGCAGTAGTCACTATGTAGGGGATAGCAGTAGTGCACTATGTAGGGGATAGCAGTAGTGTACTATGTAGGAGATAGCAGTAGTGCACTATGTAGGGGATAGCAATAGTCACTATGTAGGGGATAGCAGTAGTGTACTATGTAGGGGATAGCAGTAGTGTGCCATGTAGGGGATAGCAGTAGTCACTATGTAGGGGATAGCAGTAGTGCACTATGTAGGGGATAGCAGTAGTGCCCTATGTAGGGGATAGCAGTAGTGCACTATGTAGGGGATAGCAGTAGTGTACTATGTAGGAGATAGCAGTAGTGCACTATGTAGGGGATAGCAGTAGTCACTATGTAGGGGATAGCAGTAGTGTACTATGTAGGAGATAGCAGTAGTCACTATGTAGGAGATAGCAGTAGTGCACTATGTAAGGGATAGCAGTAGTCACTATGTAGGGGATAGCAGTAGTGCACTATGTAGGGGATAGCAGTAGTGTACTATGTAGGGGATAGCAGTAGTGTGCTATGTAGGGGATAGCAGTAGTCACTATGTAGGGGATAGCAGTAGTGCCCTATGTAGGGGATAGCAGTAGTGCACTATGTAGGGGATAGCAGTAGTGCACTATGTAGGGGATAGCAGTAGTGCCCTATGTAGGGGATAGCAGTAGTGCACTATGTAGGGGATAGCAGTAGTGTACTATCTAGGGGATAGCAGTATTCACTATGTAGGGGATAGCAGTAGTGTACTATGTAGGGGATAGCAGTAGTGTACTATGTAGGGGATAGCAGTAGTCACTATGTAGGGGATAGCAGTAGTGTACTATGTAGGGGATAGCAGTAGTCACTATGTAGGGGATAGCAGTAGTGCACTATGTAGGGGATAGCAGTAGTCACTATGTAGGGGATAGCAGTAGTGTACTATGTAGGGGATAGCAGTAGTGTACTATGTAGGGGATAGCAGTAGTGTACTATGTAGGGGATAGCAGTAGTCACTATGTAGGGGATAGCAGTAGTGTACTATGTAGGGGATAGCAGTAGTGTACTATGTAGGGGATAGCAGTAGTGTACTATGTAGGGGATAGCAGTAGTGCACTATGTAGGGGATAGCAGTAGTGTACTATGTAGGGGATAGCAGTAGTGCACTATGTAGGGGATAGCAGTAGTCACTATGTAGGGGATAGCAGTAGTGCACTATGTAGGGGATAGCAGTAGTCACTATGTAGGGGATAGCAGTAGTCACTATGTAGGGGATAGCAGTAGTCACTATGTAGGGGATAGCAGTAGTGTACTATGTAGGGGATAGCAGTAGTCACTATGTAGGGGATAGCAGTAGTGCACTATGTAGGGGATAGCAGTAGTGTACTATGTAGGGGATAGCAGTAGTGCACTATGTAGGGGATAGCAGTAGTGTACTATGTAGGGGATAGCAGTAGTGCACTATGTAGGGGATAGCAGTAGTCACTATGTAGGGGATAGCAGTAGTGTACTATGGTCCTGTGTGGCTCAGTCGGTAGAGCATGGCGCTTGCAACGCCAAGCGTCGTGGGTTCGATTCCTGCTGGGGCCACCCATATGTAAAAGTAGTGGCCCCAGCCGACTTGTAAGTCGCTTTGGACAAAAGCGTCTGCTAAATGGGATATATATATATGTAGGGGATAGCAGTAGTGCACTATGTAGGGGATAGCAGTAGTGCACTATGTAGGGGATAGCAGTAGTCACTATGTAGGGGATAGCAGTAGTGTACTATGTAGGGGATAGCAGTAGTGCACTATGTAGGGGATAGCAGTAGTCACTATGTAGGGGATAGCAGTAGTCACTATGTAGGGGATAGCAGTAGTGTACTATGTAGGGGATAGCAGTAGTGCACTATGTAGGGGATAGCAGTAGTCACTATGTAGGGGATAGCAGTAGTGTACTATGTAGGGGATAGCAGTAGTGTACTATGTAGGGGATAGCAGTAGTGTATTATGTAGGGGATAGCAGTAGTGCACTATGTAGGGGATAGCAGTAGTCACTATGTAGGGGATAGCAGTAGTCACTATGTAGGGGATAGCAGTAGTGTACTATGTAGGGGATTGCAGTAGTGTACTATGTAGGGGATAGCAGTAGTGTACTATGTAGGGGATAGCAGTAATGTACTATGTAGGGGATAGCAGTAATGTACTATGTAGGGGATAGCAGTAGTGCACTACATTGCCATTTGGGAGCACCATAGGCCTACTCTGTTGCTCCATTCTGTAGAATGGGCACAAGCAAATAGCCTACAATTAAAGGTTAAATATATATATTTTTTTTTAAATACAGTACATCTGACCTCATAAAGAGAGACATATATATGTACACATTAACAATGAATGTATATTTTTTATAGCACATACAGTGCTGCTCAGCCACACCCAGTGTGGAATGTGTACAGGTGAGGTCCAGGTGAGGTCCCCCAGTCTCCGTGGTGGAAGCGCAAGTCAGACCGCAAAAAAGGGAAAACATATTCACGCACAAACGATTCAGGACCGGTTGTAATTCTACAAACTAAAGTAAGTAGCAAAACAACCGTGTTTAGCCAGTATGCATATGATTTAGAGCTATCTGTGCAGTAGTTGTATAGGCAACCTGTTATCTCAACTAACGTTATTGGCTAGCGACTCTCCGATGAGTTTGACAGCACCTACTCGTTTGTTATATCAGAAGGGTCAAGCAGAAGTTAGTTAGTGGTTGACTTTACTACTCTAGACGGCTTGAAATATTAAAATAGACCTTCTTATTATTGTCAGGGCTCATGCACATTATTGACAAGTTTACCAGCGTCATTGCGTTTAGCGTTACGTAGTAACCTCGCTGACGTCAGACAGTATCTTGTGGATCGGCTGGAAAAGCTGTCGACCTGCCGAGAGTTTACAACCACCGTTTCCAAACATACCGCTTTATTCTCTGTCCAGCGATCTTTTCTGCGTTGTGAACAAACAAGTGTAGCTCTGAATATGATGTTTCAAGGCTTGAGTTATTATTATCATCACACTGTCTAGTATTGATATTTCACTGCAAAATGTACTTTTGACTGTGTCTTTAAAATTGAAAATCAAACTTTATTTGTAACATGTGCCCAAATAGTATAGACCTTACCATGAAATTCTTACTTACAAGCCCTTAACCAACAGTTAAGAGTTAAGAAAATATTGACCAAATAAACAAAAGTTTTTTTTTTTAAGGAACACAGTAAAATAACTATATAGGAGGCTATGTACAGGGTATTACGGTACAGAGTCAGTGTGGAGGCTATGTACAGGGTATTACGGTACAGAGTCAATGTGGAGGCTATATACAGGGGGTACCGGTACAGAGTCAATGTGGAGGCTATATACAGGGTATTACGGTACAGAGTCAATGTGGAGGCTATATACAGGGGGTACCGGTACAGAGCCAATGGGGAGACTATATACAGGGTATTACGGTACAGAGTCAATGTGGAGGCTATATACAGGGTATTACGGTACAGAGTCAATGTGGAGGCTATATACAGGGGGTACTGGTACAGAGTCAATGTGGAGGCTATATACAGGATATTAGAGTCTCTGCCTCTATTGACAGAGCTGTGTTTCTGTGACGGCACAATGACCTCTCTGTAGCCTGTGGGACAGTGACCTCTCTGTAGCCTGTGAGACAGTGACCTCTCTGTAGCCTGTGGGACAGTGACCTCTCTGTAACCTGTGGGACAGTGACCTCTCTGTAGCCTGTGGGACAGTGACCTCTCTGTAGCCTGTGGGACAGTGACCTCTCTGTAGCCTGTGGGACAGTGACCTCTCTGTAGCCTGTGGGACAGTGACCTCTCTGTAGCCTGTGGGACAGTGACCTCTCTGTAGCCTGTGGGACAGTGACCTCTCTGTAACCTGTGGGACAGTGACCTCTCTGTAACCTGTGGGACAGTGACCTCTCTGTAGCCTGTGGGACAGTGACCTCTCTGTAGCCTGTGGGACAGTGACCTCTCTGTAGCCTTTGGGACAGTGACCTCTCTGTAGCCTGTGGGACAGTGACCTCTCTGTAGCCTGTGGGGCAGTGACCTCTCTGTAGCCTGTGGGGCAGTGACCTCTCTGTAGCCTGTGGGGCAGTGACCTCTCTGTAGCCTGTGGGGCAGTGACCTCTCTGTAGCCTGTGGGGCAGTGACCTCTCTGTAGCCTGTGGGACAGTGACCTCTCTGTAGCCTGTGGGACAGTGACCTCTGTAGCCTGTTGTACAGTGAGTGACAACATCAGCATGTCTCCTGCAGAATGATGATGTCAACATCTTTAAGATGTGTGTTGAACTCTTCAGTCTAAAGGTTGATGAGTTTCAGCCCTGAATTTTCCACATGCTAACTGATAGGTTGATTAGTTTAGGCCCTGAATGTTCCACATGCTAACTGATAGGTTGATGAGTTTAGGCCCTGAATGTTCCACATGCTAACTGATAGGTTGATGAGTTTCAGCCCTGAATGTTCCACATGCTGACTGATAGGTTGATGAGTTTCAGCCCTGAATGTTCCACATGCTAACTGATAGGTTGATGAGTTTAGGCCCTGAATGTTCCACATGCTAACTGATAGGTTGATGAGTTTAGGCCCTGAATGTTCCACATGCTAACTGATAGGTTGATGAGTTTAGGCCCTGAATGTTCCACATGCTAACTGATAGGTTGATGAGTTTAGGCCCTGAATGTTCCACATGCTAACTGATAGGTTGATGAGTTTAGGCCCTGAATGTTCCACATGCTAACTGATAGGTTGATGAGATTAGGCCCTGAATGTTCCACATGCTAACTGATAGGTTGATGAGTTTAAGCCCTGAATGTTCCACATGCTGACTGGTAGGTTGATGAGGTTAGGCCCTGAATGTTCCACATGCTTTTTTACTACACATCTGTCTCTGTGTCTCTGTGTCTCTGTGTCTCTGTGTCTCTGTGTCTCTGTGTCTCTCTGTCTCTGTGTCTCTGTGTCTCTGTGTCTCTGTGTCTCTCTGTCTCTCTGTCTCTCTGTCTCTCTCTCTCTCTCTCTCTCTCTCTCTCTCTCTCTCTCTCTCTCTCTCTCTCTCTCTCTCTCTGTCTCTGTCTCTGTGTCTCTGTCTCTGTGTCTCTGTCTCTGTGTCTCTGTGTCTCTGTCTCTCTGTGTCTGTCTCTCTGTCTATCTCTCTCTGTCTCTCTGTCTGTCTGTCTCTCTGTCTCTCTGTCTCTCTGTCTCTCTGTCTCTGTCTATCTCTCTCTGTCTATCTCTCTCTGTCTCTCTCTCTGTCTCTCTCTCTCTGTCTCTCTCTCTGTCTCTCTCTCTGTCTCTCTCTCTGTCTCTCTCTCTGTCTCTCTCTCTGTCTCTCTCTCTGTCTCTGTGTCTCTGTCTCTGTGTCTCTGTGTCTCTGTCTCTGTGTCTCTGTGTCTCTGTCTCTGTCTCTGTCTCTCTGTGTCTGTCTCTCTCTCTGTCTCTCTCGGTCTCTGCCTCTCTGCAGAATGTACCGCTTGCAGGTGTTGTCGGCGGCGGTTGTGGGGCTCGTGCAGTTGTCACGGCGTTACCATGGTGAGGCTGTAAGGGGCGGGGCCAGTAGGAGGAGACTGATGCTTGCAGCTCTGGTGGGTGTGACCTCGGCCAACGCTGGACTGCTCTGGACGAGGTATGAACAACGCAGACACACACACGCAGGTATACATTTGTAGAGTACATGTTACACACATCATCTAGTCATTATACTGTCAGACACTATGATGTGTAGAGTACATGTTACACACATCATCTAGTCAATATACTGTCAGACACTATGATGTGTAGAGTACATGTTACACACATCATCTAGTCATTATACTGTCAGACACTATGATGTGTAGAGTACATGTTACAGACATCATCTTGTTTGACTCCTCATAGTGTTCTAACGTTTTGTATTGCTGCAGTGTGGCTGATGGCTGATGGCTGGTGGCTGATGACGTGTGGCTGGTGGCTGGTGGCTGGTGGCTGGTGGCTGGTGGCTGGTGGCTGGCGGCTGGCGGCTGGCGGCTGGCGGCTGGCGGCTGGCGGCTGGCGGCGTGCGGCGTGCGGCGTGCGGCGTGTGGATGGTGGCAGGTGGCAGGTGGCAGGTGGCGTGTGACTGGTGGCGTGTGGCTGGTGGCGTGTGGCTGGTGGCTGGTGGCTGGTGGCGTGTGGCTGCTGGCTGGTGGCTGGTGGCGTGTGGCTGCTGGCTGGTGGCTGATGGCGTGTGGCTGGTGGCGTGTGGCTGGTGGCGTGTGGCTGGTGGCGTGTGGTGTGTGGTGTGTGGCGTGTGGATGGTGGCTGGTGGCAGGTGGCTGGTGGCTGGTGGCGTGTGGCTGGTGGCGTGTGGCTGGTGGCTGGTGGCAGGTGGCGTGTGGCTGGTGGCGTGTGGCTGGTGGAGTGTGGCTGGTGGCGTGTGGCTGCTGGCTGCTGGCTGCTGGCTGGTGGCTGGTGGCGTGTGGCTGCTGGCTGGTGGCTGATGGCGTGTGGCTGGTGGCGTGTGGCTGGTGGCGTGTGGCTGGTGGCGTGTGGTGTGTGGTGTGTGGCGTGTGGATGGTGGCTGGTGGCAGGTGGCTGGTGGCTGGTGGCGTGTGGCTGGTGGCGTGTGGCTGGTGGCGTGTGGCTGGTGGCTGGTGGCAGGTGGCGTGTGGCTGGTGGCGTGTGGCTGGTGGCGTGTGGCTGGTGGCGTGTGGCTGGTGGCTGGTGACGTGTGGCTGGTAGCTGGTGGCTGATGGCGTTTGGCCGGTGGCTGGTGACGTGTGGCTGGTGGCTGGTGACGTGTGGCTGGTGGCGTTTGGCTGGTGGCTGGTGGCTGGTGGCGTGTGGCTGGTGGCTGGTGGCGTGTGGCTGGTGGCGTGTGGCTGGTGGCTGATGACTGGTGGCTGGTGGCGTGTGGTGTGTGGCTTGTGGCTGGTGGCTGGTGGCTGGTGGCTGGTGGCGTGTGGCGTGTGGCTGGTGGCATGTGGCTGGTTGCGTGTGGTGTGTGGCGTGTGGCTGGTGGCTGGTGGCTGGTGACGTGTGGCTGGTGGCGTGTGGCTGGTGGCGTGTGGCTGGTAGCGTGTGGCTGGTGGCGTGTGGTGTGTGGCGTGTGGCTGGTGGCGTGTTGCTGGTGGCGTGTGGCTGGTGGCGTGTGGTGTGTGGCGTGTGGCTGGTAGCTGGTGACGTGTGGCTGGTGGCGTGTGGCTGGTGGCTGGTGGCGTGTGGCTGCTGGCTGGTGGCTGATGGCGTGTGGCTGGTGGCTGGTGACGTGTGGCTGGTGGCGTGTGGCTGGTGGCGTGTGGCTGGTGGCGTGTGGATGGTGGCTGGTGGCAGGTGGCGTGTGGCTGGTGGCTGGTGGCGTGTGGCTGCTGGCTGGTGGCTGATGGCGTGTGGCTGGTGGCGTGTGGCTGGTGGCGTGTGGTGTGTGGCTGGTGGCAGGTGGCTGGTGGCTGGTGGCGTGTGGCTGGTGGCGTGTGGCTGATGGCGTGTGGCTGATGGCGTGTGGCTGGTGGCGTGTGGCTGGTGGCGTGTGGCTGGTGGCGTGTGGCTGGTGGCGTGTGGCTGGTGGCGTGTGGCTGCTGGCTGGTGGCTGATGGCGTGTGGCTGGTGGCGTGTGGCTGGTGGCGTGTGGCTGGTGGCGTGTGGCTGGTGGCTGGTGGCTGGTGGCTGGTGGCGTGTGGCTGGTGGCTGGTGGCGTGTGGCTGCTGGCTGGTGGCTAATGGTGTGTGGCTGGTGGCGTGTGGCTGGTGGCGTGTGGCTGGTGGCGTGTGGTGTGTGGCGTGTGGATGGTGGCGTGTGGCTGGTGGCTGGTGACGTGTGGCTGGTGGCGTGTGGCTGGTGGCGTGTGGCTGGTGTCGTGTGGATGGTGGCTGGTGGCAGGTGGCGTGTGGCTGGTGGCTGGTGGCGTGTGGCTGCTGGCTGGTGGCTGATGGCGTGTGGCTGGTGGCGTGTGGCTGGTGGCGTGTGGTGTGTGGCGTGTGGATGGTGGCTGGTGGCAGGTGGCTGGTGGCTGGTGGCGTGTGGCTGGTGGCGTGTGGCTGATGGCGTGTGGCTGATGGCGTGTGGCTGGTGGCGTGTGGCTGGTGGCGTGTGGCTGGTGGCGTGTGGCTGCTGGCTGGTGGCTGTTGGCGTGTGGCTGGTGGCGTGTGGCTGGTGGCGTGTGGCTGGTGGCGTGTGGCTGGTGGCTGGTGGCTGGTGGCTGGTGGCTGGTGGCGTGTGGCTGGTGGCTGGTGGCGTGTGGCTGCTGGCTGGTGGCTAATGGTGTGTGGCTGGTGGCGTGTGGCTGGTGGCGTGTGGCTGGTGGCGTGTGGTGTGTGGCGTGTGGATGGTGGCTGGTGGCAGGTGGCTGGTGGCTGGTGGCTGGTGGCGTGTGGCTGGTGGCGTGTGGCTGGTGACGTGTGGCTGGTAGCTGGTGGCTGATGGCGTTTGGCCGGTGGCTGGTGACGTGTGGCTGGTGGCGTGTGGCTGGTGGCGTGTGGCTGTTGGCTTGTGGCGTGTGGCTGCTGGCTGGTGGGTGATGGCGTGTGGCTGGTGGCGTGTGGCTGGTGGCTGGTGGCTGGTGGCGTGTGGCTGGTGGCGTGTGGCTGGTGGCGTGTGGCTGGTGGCGTGTGGCGTGTGGCTGGTGGCGTGTGGCTGGTGGCTGGTGACGTGTTGCTGGTGGCTGGTGGCATGTGGCTGCTGGCTGGTGGCTGATGGCGTGTGGCTGGTGGCTGGTGACGTGTGGCTGGTGGCGTGTGGCTGGTGGCGTGTGGTGTGTGGCGTGTGGCGTGTGAATGTTGGCTGGTGGCTGGTGGCGTGTGGCATGTGGCTGGTGGCTGGTGATGTGGCGTGTGGCGTGTGGCTGGTGGCGTGTGGCTGGTGGCTGGTGACGTGTGGCTGGTGGCGTGTGGCTGGTGGCGTGTGGTGTGTGGCGTGTGGCGTGTGAATGTTGGCTGGTGGCTGGTGGCTGGTGGCGTGTGGCATGTGGCTGGTGGCTGGTGATGTGTGGCGTGTGGCGTGTGGCTGGTGGCTGGTGGCTGGTGGCTGATGGCCTGTGGCCGGTGGCTGGTGACGTGTGGCGTGTGGCTGGTGGCTGGTGGCTGGTGGCTGGTGACGTGTGGCTGGTGGCTGGTGGCTGGTGACGTGTGGCTGGTGGCTGGTGGCTGGTGACGTGTGGCTGGTGGCGTGTGGCTGGTGGCTGGTGGCTGGTGGCTGGTGACGTGTGGCTGGTGGCTGGTGGCTGGTGACGTGTGGCTGGTGGCGTGTGGCTGGTGGCGTGTGGCTGGTGGCTGGTGGCGTGTGGCTGCTGGCTGGTGGCTGGTGGCTGGTGACATGTGGCTGGTGGCTGGTGGCTGGTGACGTGTGGCTGGTGGCGTGTGGCTGGTGGCGTGTGGCTGGTGGCGTGTGGCTGGTGGCTGGTGGCTGGTGACGTGTGGCTGGTGGCTGGTGACGTGTGGCTGGTGGCGTGTGGCTGGTGGCGTGTGGCTGGTGGCGTGTGGATGGTGGCTGGTGGCAGGTGGCGTGTGGCTGGTGGCTGGTGGCGGTGGCTGCTGGCTGGTGGCTGATGGCGTGTGGCTGGTGGCGTGTGGCTGGTGGCGGTGGTGTGTGGCTGGTGGCAGGTGGCTGGTGGCTGGTGGCGTGTGGCTGGTGGCGTGGGCTGATGGCGTGTGGCTGATGGCGTGTGGCTGGTGGCGGTGGCTGGTGGCGTGTGGCTGGTGGCGTGTGGCTGGTGGCGTGTGGCTGGTGGCGTGGGCTGCTGGCTGGTGGCTGATGGCGTGTGGCTGGTGGCGTGTGGCTGGTGGCTGGTGACGGTGGCTGGTGGCTGGTGACGTGTGGCTGGTGGCGTGTGGCTGGTGGCGTGTGGTGTGTGGCGTGTGGCGTGTGAATGTTGGCTGGTGGCTGGTGGCTGGTGGCGTGTGGCATGTGGCTGGTGACGTGTGGCTGGTGGCTGGTGACGTGTGGCTGGTGGCGTGTGGCTGGTGGCGTGTGGCTGGTGGCGTGTGGCTGGTGGCGTGTGGCTGGTGGCGTGTGGCTGGTGGCTGGTGGCGTGTGGCTGGTGGCATGTGGCTGGTGGCTGGTGGCTGGTGGCGTGTGGCTGGTGGCTGGTGGCTGGTGGCTGGTGGCGTGTTGCTGCATTCTGAAACTATTAATATCTCAGGGTAGATTTTTTAATGTTGTAAATGTTTTGACATGTTGTCTTAAACAATATACTCTACAGTGGGCGTGGCCAATGTTGTCGTCTCCGACCCTTATTGGTCCATTTTGCCATGGCTTAGCATTGCAAGAAGGCTGAGTGACTCCAGCATTAACAACTAAATCAGTTGATGCTCCGTGCCATGACCAGCTGGGGGATTTTAGATTCTCTCTGACTGTCTAGTTTCTATTTTGGTGATTTGTTAGTTGTCCTAAGATTATCTTATTTAATAATATATATCTCCATTATGTTTTCTACATACTTTATATCTGGTTTTCGTTGTTTTATATTTACACTGAAAACGTTTTTCCATCCCAAAATATTATAAATATTTGACCGCAAAGGCTATCAATATCTGATATCAAAGCTATACACACACACACACACACACACACACACACACACACACACACACACACATACACACACATACACACACACACACACACATACACACACACACACACACACACACACACACACACATATACACACACACACACACACACACACACACATATACACACACACACACACACACACACACACTGAGTGGACAAAACATTGAACACCTGCTCTTTCCATGACACAGACTGACCAGGTGAATCCAGGTGAAAGCTATAATCCCTTATTGATGTCACCTGTTAAATCCACTTCAATCAGTGTAGATGAAGGGGAGGAGACTAGTTAACACTTGAACCGCTAATGAAGGGGAGGAGACTAGTTAACACTTGAACCGCTGATGAAGGGGAGGAGACTAGTTAACACTTGAACCGCTGATGAAGGGGAGGAGACTAGTTAACACTTGAACCGCTGATGAAGGGGAGGAGACTAGTTAACACTTGAACCGCTGATGAAGGGAGGAGACTAGTTAACACTTGAACCGCTGATGAAGGGAAGAGACTAGTTAACACTTGAACCGCTGATGAAGGGGAGGAGACTAGTTAGCACTTGAACCGCTGATGAAGGGAGGAGACTAGTTAACACTTGAACCGCTGATGAAGGGAGGAGACTAGTTAACACTTGAACCGCTAATGAAGGGGAGGAGACTAGTTAACACTTGAACCACTGATGAAGGGAGGAGACTAGTTAACACTTGAACCGCTGATGAAGGGGAGGAGACTAGTTAGCACTTGAACCGCTGATGAAGGGAGGAGACTAGTTAACACTTGAACCGCTGATGAAGGGAGGAGACTAGTTAACACTTGAACCGCTGATGAAGGGAGGAGACTAGTTAACACTTGAACCGCTGATGAAGGGAGGAGACTAGTTAACACTTGAACCGCTGATGAAGGGAGGAGACTAGTTAGCACTTGAACCGCTGATGAAGGGAGGAGACTAGTTAACACTTGAACCGCTGATGAAGGGAGGAGACTAGTTAACACTTGAACCGCTGCTGAAGGGAGGAGACTAGTTAACACTTGAACCACTGATGAAGGGGAGGAGAATAGTTAACACTTGAACCGCTGTATTGATTTTATTACTGTGCCATTTTTCAAGTCATGTCCTCCTCGGTCCTTGGTAAATCAGTCTATCAAACACACTGCCCTATAGACCTAGGACCATGCCTCAGGACTACCTGGCATGATGACTCCTTGCTGTCCCCAGTCCACCTGGTCGTGCTGCTGCTCCAGTTTCCACTGTTCTGCCTGAGGCTATGGAACCCTGACCTGTTCACCGGATGTGCAACCTGTCCCAGACCTGCTGTTTTCAACTCTCTAGAGACAGCAGGAGAGGTAGAGATACTCTGAATGATCGGCTATGAAAATCCAACTCTCTAGAAACAGCAGGAGTGGTAGAGATACTCTTAATGATCGGCTATGAAAAACCAACTGACTGCCAACTGATTTACTCCTGAGGTGATGACTTGCTGCCCCCTCGACCACCACTGTGATTATTATTATTTGACCATGCTGGTCATCTATGAACATTTGAACATCTTGGCCATGTTCTGTTATAATCCCCACCCGGCACAGCCAGAAGAGAACTGGCCACCCCTCATAGCCTGGTTCCTCTCTAGGTTTCTTCCTAGGTTTTGGCCTTTCTAGGGAGTTTTTCCTAGCCACCGTGTTTCTACACCTGCATTGCTTGATGTTTGGGGTTTTAGGCTGGGTTTCTGTACAGCACTTTGAGATATCAGCTGATGTACGAAGGGCTTTATAAATCAATTTGATTTGGTGACTGCCGTTGTTACAATCTTAATATCACAAACAGAACTGGAGTTAGGACCAGTTTTAGATGGGCGTGTTTTCCCCGCTCCCCTCCTCCTCCCTACAGTAGGGCCTGCTCCCCTCCTCCTCCCTACAGTAGGGCCTGCTCCCCTCCTCCTCCCTACAGTAGGGCCTGCTCCCCTCCTCCCTACAGTAGGGCCTGCTGCCCTCCTCCTCCCTACAGTAGGGCCTGCTGCCCTCCTCCTCCCTACAGTAGGGCCTGCTGCCCTCCTCCTCCCCAGTAGGGCCTGCTGCCCTCCTCCTCCCTACAGTAGGGCCTGCTGCCCTCCTCCCCTCCCTATAGTAGGGCCTGCTGCCCTCCTCCTACCTACAGTAGGGCCTGCTGCCCTCCTCCTCCCTACAGTAGGGCCTGCTCCCCCTCCCTCCTCCCTACAGTAGGGCCTGCTCCCCTCCTCCTCCCTACAGTAGGGCCTTCTCCCCTCCTCCTCCCTACAGTAGGGCCTTCTCCCCTCCTCCTCCCTACAGTAGGGCCTGCTGCCCTCCTCCTCCCTACAGTAGGGCCTGCTCCCCTCCTCCCTCCCTACAGTAGGGCCTTCTCCCCCTCCTCCTCCCTACAGTAGGGCCTGCTGCCCTCCTCCTCCCTACAGTAGGGCCTGCTCCCCTCCTCCTCCCTACAGTAGGGCCTGCACCACTCCTCCCTACAGTAGGGCCTGCTCCCCTCCTCCTCCCTACAGTAGGGCCTGCTGCCCTCCTCCTCCCTACAGTAGGGCCTGCTGCCCTCCTCCTCCCTACAGTAGGGCCTGCTCCCCTCCTCCCTACAGTCCCTACAGTAGGGCCTGCTGCCCTCCTCCCTACAGTAGGGC